>NW_027596696.1:0-180751 GCF_964194155.1 Cetorhinus maximus
GGGTTGAGGGAGTGGGGTTGGCGATGGGGGGTGAGGGAGTGGGGTTGGCGATGGGGGGGTGAGGGAGTGGGGTTGGCGATGGGGGGGTGAGGGAGTGGGGTTGGGGGTTGGAGGACAGGGGGGGGGTATATAGGATGGAAGTTATACTCACACGAAGATATCGTCCCGGTCTAGGATGGAGCTCAGCAAGTCTTCGCGCTGGAAGAGTTTGTAGAAACGATGATTGAAGACATCGGCCGCCAGTAACTGAAGAGGGAGAGAGAGAGAAAACTGGGCTCAGGGGCCAAACCTTCCCCACAGCAGCGCCCACCCTCCCGCTTCTCAGCCTCTGTCGGACCCCCAGCGCCGCTGAGCGCACTGCCCCCTCCCACACACCCACCCCCCCTACACCCACCCCCTACACCCCCCACCCCCTACACCAAGCCCGTCACCAGCTCAGTCAGCACAGGACAGCCAGGGTATCCCGGGGCTGTCCTTATACAACTCAAGCCAGGGGAGGGAGAGAGAGAGTGTGGGCTCCCCGAATCAACCCGGACCATCAGCCTCCCCACTCCGCGCGTCCTCGTGACTCCTTCCCCGCACGGCTTTGACCCGGACGCTCGTCCGCCCCGGCCTACCTTATCCGGAGGGATTCCCGACATCTTCGACAGTGCGAGGTAAAGGTCCCAGAGTTTCCCTGTCTTTGGTACGACCACTCTGTGCTGGGATATATAGAGAGAGATAGAGAGAGAGAGGGTGAGAGGGTAGAGAGAGAGAGAGAGAGAGGGTGAGATGGGTAGAGAGAGAGAGAGAGAGGAGAGAGAGAGAGAGAGAGATATAGAGAGAGAAAGAGGGTGAGAGGGGTAGAGAGAGAGAGAGAGAGAGAGAGACGGTGAGAGGGGTAGAGAGAGAGATGGTGAGAGGGGTAGAGAGAGAGAGAGAGAGAGAGAGAGAGAGGGAGAGACGGTGAGAGGGGTAGAGAGAGAGAGGGTGAGAGGGGTAGAGAGAGAGAGAGAGAGGAGAGAGAGAGAGAGACGGTGAGAGGGGTCGA
Source organism: Cetorhinus maximus (assembly GCF_964194155.1). Classification (NCBI taxonomy): domain Eukaryota; kingdom Metazoa; phylum Chordata; class Chondrichthyes; order Lamniformes; family Cetorhinidae; genus Cetorhinus; species Cetorhinus maximus. The sequence continues at coordinate 1,031 of NW_027596696.1, forward strand.
GAGAGAGAGAGAGAGAGAGAGAGAGAGACACGTGAGAGGGGTAGAGAGAGAGGGTGAGAGGGTAGAGAGAGAGAGAGAGAGAGAGAGAGGAGAGAGAGAGAGAGAGACGGTGAGAGGGGTCGAGAGAGAGAGAGAGAGAGAGAGACGGTGAGAGGGGTAGAGAGAGAGAGGGTGAGAGGGGTCGAGAGAGAGAGAGAGGAGAGAGAGAGAGACGGTGAGAGGGGTCGAGAGAAAGAGAGAGAGAGAGACGGTGAGAGGGGTAGAGAGAGAGAGAGAGAGAGAGAGAGAGAGAGACGGTGAGAGGGGTAGAGAGAGAGAGGGTGAGAGGGGTAGAGAGAGAGAGAGGAGAGAGAGAGAGAGAGACGGTGAGAGGGGTAGAGAGAGAGAGAGAGAGAGAGAGAGAGAGAAGGTGTGAAACAGATAAGAGTCGAGGATTAACGCGGGGACGACGAGCAGGACACAAACCATCACAGGTGGTGAGGAGCCCGACCTCCCGCCGGCCCTGCATCGGGCTGTGAGAACACAGATAGCGAGGCTCACGGGACTCCTGGCCAGGGGGTGGTGGGTGGGTGGGGGGGAGGAATGCAGCACAGGAAGGAACCTAGGAACAGGAGGAAACCATTTTACCTCAATGACTGAGCTCCCATGGCCCTCTGGGGTAGAGAGTTCCAAAGGTCCACACCCTCCGAGCAGAGAAACTTCTCCTCATCTCGGTCCTAAGTAGCTTCCCTCTTATTTTGAAATTGCGTCCCCTGGTTCTAGACTCCCCAGCCAAGGGGAGGGGAAACATCTCACCTGCCTCTACCCTGTCTGTCCCTTTAAGTATTTCGTAGGTTTCAATGAGATCGTCCCCTCATTCTCCGAAACTCTAGAGAATACAGGGCCCCGTTTCCCCAATCCCTCTTCCTAAGACAGTCCCTCCATCCCGGGAATCAGTCTGGTGAGCCTTCGTTGAACTCCCCTCTAGGGCAATGATATCCTTTCTGAGCTCAGGGGACCAAAAAATGCGCGCACACAATACTCCAGGTGCTTCTGTACAATTGAAGCAAGACTTCACTGCCCCTGTACTCAAATCCTCTTGCGATTTAAGGCTGACATATCATTAACCTTCCTAACTGGCTGCTGCACCTGAATGTTAGCCCCCAGTGACTTATGTTCAAGGACACCCCAGGTCCCTTTGTACATCTCTGTACACTTTCTAACCTCTTCCCATTTAGGAAATACTCTGCACGTCTGTTCCTCCGACCACAGTGGATGGTAGCCTCACATTTTTCCACGTTATGTTCCATCTGCCGTGTTCTGGCCCCCTCGCTAAGTCTGTCCAAACCCTCCCGCAGCCGCTTAACATCCTCCCCACGACACAGACTCCCCGCCCGGCTTTGTATCATCCGCGGACCTGTAAGTGTTGAACCGGGGGTCCGACAAGGAGCTGGTTACAGTCCAACCATGTTACCCACAGCACACAGGACGCCTCTTTATAACGTGCCTGCCTGTCCCTCAGCCACAGAGGGAGGGGTGGTGGGGGTCTGAAATTCAGCACCAACAGCATCGTGCATTGATATAGCGCCTTCCATCGTTACCAAAGCTGCCCCCCACCGGGTGCGATGACCAGACACCAAGAGGCACGACCCGCCGTCAGGACAGGAAACTCGAACTGCGGCCGGAGTGGGGGGGAGGGGGTGGGCAGCAAAAGGGCACCTGAAAAGGAAAATCGAGAGCCAGGCCGCATTTCGATAGCACCGGTCACGTCCTCCGGGCCTCTCGCACACGACGAAATATTTCCCCAAGGCCCAACTGCCCCTCGGTGGTGGTGGGGGGGGGAACCGAGTGCGACATCAGCAAAGGTTTCCCCATTCCCGAACCCCCTCCAACCCGGGAGACAGGTGAGGCTGCGATGCCTCCACAGTTGAACAGCTCACCCCCCCCCCCCCCCCCCCGCCAAACCCCCATATTCCCTGTGGTGCTACCTGGATGGGTTTGGATTGCGGGTCCATGGGTACCAGGAAGATCTCCAGCACCCTCTCAGGGCTGATAGGCAGAGGGACGCTGAGGTAACAGAAGGGGTCGAAGGTGACCGAGATCTTCCGACATTGCGGACACACCAAGGTGGACTTGAAGAGGCCGTGGAAAATGTCCACAATGATGGAGTCGTTTCTCCTCCTGTGATTGCTCCAGGCTTCTACCGCCACGACCTGCGGAGGGGGGAGAATCAGTGAGAGGGTTTGCAAATACTCAGAGTGTTCCTGTCCCCCAGAGAGAGCCCGTCCCCCCCACAGAGAGAGAGCCCGTCCCCCCCCACAGAGAGAGCCCGTCCCCCCCACAGAGAGAGAGCCCGTCCCCCCCACAGAGAGAGAGCCCGTCCCCCCCCACAGAGAGAGCCCGTCTCCCCCACAGAGAGAGCCCGTCTCCCCCACAGAGAGAGCCCGTCTCCCCCCACAGAGAGAGCCCGTCTCCCCCCACAGAGAGAGCCCGTCCCCCCCCACAGAGACAGCCCGTCTCCCCCCCCACAGAGAGAGCCCGTCTCCCCCCCCACAGAGAGAGCCCGTCTCCCCCCACAGAGAGAGCCCGTCTCCCCCCCACAGAGAGAGCCCGTCTCCCCCCCCACAGAGAGAGCCCGTCTCCCCCCACAGAGAGAGCCCGTCTCCCCCACAGAGAGAGCCCGTCCCCCCCCACAGAGAGAGCCCGTCTCCCCCCCCACAGAGAGAGCCCGTCTCCCCCCCACAGAGAGAGCCCGTCTCCCCCCCACACAGAGAGAGCCCGTCTCCCCCCACACAGAGAGAGCCCGTCTCCCCCCACAGAGAGAGCCCGTCTCCCCCCCACAGAGAGAGCCCGTCTCCCCCCACAGAGAGAGCCCGTCTCCCCCCCACAGAGAGAGCCCGTCTCCCCCCCCACAGAGAGAGCCCGTCTCCCCCACAGAGAGAGCCCGTCTCCCCCCACAGAGAGAGCCCGTCCCCCCCCACAGAGAGAGCCCGTCTCCCCCCACAGAGAGAGCCCGTCTCCCCCACAGAGAGAGCCCGTCTCCCCCACAGAGAGAGCCCGTCTCCCCCCCCACAGAGAGAGAGCCCGTCTCCCCCCCCACAGAGAGAGCCCGTCTCCCCCCCACAGAGAGAGCCCCGTCCCCCCCCCACAGAGAGAGCCCGTCTCCCCCCACAGAGAGAGCCCGTCTCCCCCCACAGAGAGAGCCCGTCTCCCCCCCCAAAGAGAGAGCCCGTCTCCCCCCTCACAGAGAGAGCCCGTCCCCCCCCCACAGAGAGAGCCCGTCTCCCCCCCCACAGAGAGAGCCCGTCCCCCCCCACAGAGAGAGCCCGTCCCCCCCCCACAGAGAGAGCCCGTCCCCCCCCCACAGAGAGAGCCCGTCCCCCCCCACAGAGAGCACACGCACAGGGAGACCCCCTCTCCCTCTCCCCCTGTGAACACACACACACACACACACACACACACAGGGAGACCCCCTCTCCCTCTCCCCCGTGAACACACACACACACACACAGGGAGACCCCCTCTCCCTCTCCCCCCCGTGAACACACACACACAGGGAGACCCCCTCTCCCTCCGTGAACACACACACACAGAGACCCCCTCTCCCTCTCCCCCGTGAACACACACACACAGGGAGACCCCCTCTCCCCCTGTGAACACACACACACAGGGAGACCCCCTCTCCCTCCCCTGTGAACACACACACAGAGAGACCCCCTCTCCCTCTCCCCCCGTGAACACACACACACAGGGAGACCCCCTCTCCCTCTCCCCCTGTGAACACACACACACAGGGAGACCCCCTCTCCCTCTCCCCCTGTTAAGACACACACACAGGGAGACCCCCTCTCCCTCTCCCCCTGTGAACACACACACACAGGGAGACACCCTCTCCCTCTCCCCCCGTGAACACACACACAGGGAGACCCCCTCTCCCTCCGTGAACACACACACACAGGGAGACCCCCTCTCCCTCTCCCCCCGTGAACACACACACACAGGGAGACCCCCTCTCCCCCTCCCCCTGTGAACACACACACAGGGAGACCCCCTCTCCCTCTCCCCCTGTGAACACACACACACAGGGAGACCCCCTCTCCCCCTCCCCCTGTGAACACACACACAGGGAGACCCCCTCTCCCCCCGTGAACACACACACAGGGAGACCCCCTCTCCCTCTCCCCCCGTGAACACACGCACGGGGAGACCCCCTCTCCCCCCGTGAACACACACACAGCGAGACACCCTCTCCCCCCGTGAACACACACACAGGGAGACCCCCTCTCCCCCCGTGAACACACACACAGCGAGACCCCCTCTCCCTCTCCCCCCCGTGAACACACGCACGGGGAGACCCCCTCTCCCTCTCCCCCCGTGAACACGCACACATGGGGAGACCCCATTCCACTCCTACAATGCACTCCAAGGAGCCCCAGGCAGTAACCCGTCCACCATCTCCCCAGCCACCCATCTTCCAGCTGTGGGGGTCCCCACTCTCACCCTCACCTCGTCTTCCCGCCCGTCCGCGTCCTTCAACTCCACGTACTCTTTCCGTCGCACTCGGTTCAGGTCCTCGTGAAGCCCATCGAGCAGAAATGCCAGCAACTCCTGCGAGTCGTGAGGCTGATAACCTGAGAACTGAGGGGCAAAATGTCCCACTCGGGTCTGTGGACGAGAGGCAGAGTCATCAACAGGGCAAGACGCACAGTAAACCTCCCTCTACACCGTCCCCATCAAACACTCCCAGGGACAGGTACAGCACGGGGTTAGATACAAAGTAAAGCTCCCTCTACACCGTCCCCATCAAACACTCCCAGGACAGGTATAGCACGGGGTTAGATACAGAGTAAAGCTCCCTCTACACCGTCCCCATCAAACACTCCCAGGACAGGTACAGCACGGGGTTAGATACAGAGTAAAGCTCCCTCTACACTTGTCCCCATCAAACACTCCCAGGACAGGTACAGCACGGGGTTAGATACAGAGTAAAGCTCCCTCTACACCGTCCCCATCAAACACTCCCAGGACAGGTACAGCACGGGGTTAGATACAGAGTAAAGCTCCCTCTACACCGTCCCCATCAAACACTCCCAGGACAGGTATAGCACGGGGTTAGATACAGAGTAAAGCTCCCACTACACCGTCCCCATCAAACACTCCCAGGACAGGTACAGCACGGGGTTAGATACAGAGTAAAGCTCCCTCTACACCGTCCCCATCAAACACTCCCAGGACAGGTACAGCACGGGGTTAGATACAGAGTAAAGCTCCCTCTACACCGTCCCCATCAAACACTCCCAGGACAGGTACAGCACGGGGTCAGATACAGAGTAAAGCTCCCTCTACACTGTCCCCATCAAACACTCCCAGGACAGGTACAGCACGGGGTTAGATACAGAGTAAAGCTCCCTCTACACTGTCCCCATCAAACACTCCCAGGACAGGTACAGCACAGGGTTAGATACAGGGTAAAGCTCCCTCTACACTGTCCCCATCAAACACTCCCAGGACAGTTACAGCACAGGGTTAGATACAGAGTAAAGCTCCCTCTACACTGTCCCCATCAAACACTCCCAGGACAGGTACAGCACGGGGTTTGAAAGGAGAGAAGGGAAGACAAAGAGGGAGGGAGCGAGGCAGGGCCAGCAGGGGAGGTGAGGGGAAGAGAGATAGCAACATTCGCAGATTACCAGGGTGTGCGGTGACCCAAACCCCCTCATTACCTTGAACATTCGAGGGATGACAGTGTAATGACGGCCTGACCAGATCTGCTTGATGATATCAGCGTAAGCCTCCGCAATCTCCCCCTGCATCCCCAGTGGATTATCCAGGTTTAATTCCTCGACATAGCCGTTAGTGAGGAAATAGTCCGTCAGAGGAGGTGTACTACTGAGACACTGCAGGAGAGAGGGAGAGAGAGAGTGGATGAGGGACCCCCAGAACACTGAACAAACTACATCTCCCTCTGACCCTCCACGTGTCGCTGGTATAGAACGCGGCCAATAGGCACTCAATAAAAGCCAAATCCTTCCACACCGAGAATCAGAGGTGATCAATCCTCACACATCGGAGGCTCATTCAGGAAGTCACAAGCTGGGTTGCTCATGTAAGCCTCTGCTTGGGCCCTCCTTACCCCGGAGCCTGTGCCTGGTCCAACCCTCTCAAAGCTCCAGTTAAACTTTTAGACGTTCGAAAGGGACAGAGGGGCAAGGGGGCCTGACAGAGGTTCACAGATCACAGAGTTGCTACAAGGGTTTATACAGCTGAGCAGATTCAGAACCCGGGTTCAATTCCAGAGGGACAGAGCTGAGAAGCAAGTTCTCTGAGACTTGCATGGAGGACAGGCGGAGGGGCAGACGGGCGTTGGGGGTAGGGAGAGACGAACCCTCAGAACCTAACCCACATCCAGAGACAACTTCCCTATCCACACCAGGCCTCATTTACCTCCAACCATGCTCCTCATCTCTGCCCGAGAGTGGTTAATCCCTCTACACCTTTCCAACCCTTAGATACCATTACACACTCAAACCATCAAACGTCCATTCAAGAGGATTTCATCATCGTCTACCCAGAGACAGACTGGAATTTCGGGAGCACCGTTCACTGCCGTAACATGTTTCACAGCCAATGAAGTGCTCTATTGAAAGGCAAAATACTGGCGCACAGCAAGATCCCACAAATAGCAAATAATGACCCAGATCATCTGTTTGTAGTGATGTTGGCTGAGGGATAAATATTGGTCCCAGGACACTGGGCATAACTCCCCCACCTCCCTCCCAGTCACCGCCCAACCCTCACCCAACTCGTCTTCCAACAGTGGCTGTGGGTTCCTTAACACCCACCCGAGTGGGCAGTCTGGCCCTCGGTTTAATGTCTCATCCCGAAAGACAGCACCTCCGACAGCGCGGCGCTCCCTCAGCACTGACCCTCCGACAGCGCGGCGCTCCCTTAGCACTGACCCTCCGACAGCGCGGCGCTCCCTCAGCACTGACCCTCCGACAGCGTGGCGCTCCCTCAGCACTGACCCTCCGACAGCGCGGCTCGCCCTCGGTAACTCTGGCTGTCAAGGGTTTCAGGGAGCCGTTTATTAATGCAAATCCTCCTCTTGTCCCATCTCTCAGTTCTTACCTGGAGGGCAGAGTTCATGAAGCAGGTGTTCCCGAGGTTACTCAACCCGCAAACACCAGGCTGGCCCTGATAGTACGAGCCCTGTCCATCCAGCAAGTTTCGCCTAGGAAAGAGGGCACAGGGTCAGTGACACAGGTCGCAGCATTCCTCCTCCCCCACACAGTGACGGGACGCGGGTCCGTGTCTGTGATTCCCCCACACGGTGACGGGACGCGGGTCCGTGTCTGTGATTCCCCCACACGGTGACGGGACGCGGGTCCGTGTCTGTGATTCCCCCACACGGTGACGGGACGCGGGTCCGTGTCTGAGATTCCCCCACACGGTGACGGGACGCGGGTCCGTGTCTGTGATTCCCCCACACGGTGACGGGACGCGGGTCCGTGTCTGTGATTCCCCCACACGGTGACGGGACGCGGGTCCGTGTCTGTGATTCCCCCACACGGTGACGGGACGCGGGTCCGTGTCTGTGATTCCCCCACACGGTGACGGGACGCGGGTCCGTGTCTGTGATTCCCCCACACGGTGACGGGACGCGGGTCCGTGTCTGTGATTCCCCCACACGGTGACGGGACGCGGGTCCGTGTCTGTGATTCCCCCACACGGTGACGGGACGCGGGTCCGTGTCTGTGATTCCCCCACACGGTGACGGGACGCGGGTCCGTGTCTGTGATTCCCCCACACGGTGACGGGACGCGGGTCCGTGTCTGTGATTCCCCCACACGGTGACGGGACGCGGGTCCGTGTCTGTGATTCCCCCACACGGTGACGGGACGCGGGTCCGTGTCTGTGATTCCCCCACACGGTGACGGGACGCGGGTCCGTGTCTGTGATTCCCCCACACGGTGACGGGACGCGGGTCCGTGTCTGTGATTCCCCCACACGGTGACGGGACGCGGGTCCGTGTCTGTGATTCCCCCACACGGTGACGGGACGCGGGTCCGTGTCTGTGATTCCCCCACACGGTGACGGGACGCGGGTCCGTGTCTGTGATTCCCCCACACGGTGACGGGACGCGGGTCTGTGATTCCCCCACACGGTGACGGGACGCGGGTCTGTGATTCCCCCACACGGTGACGGGACGGGGGTCTGTGATTCCCCCACACGGTGACGGGACGCGGGTCTGTGATTCCCCCACACGGTGACGGGACGGGGGTCTGTGATTCCCCCACACGGTGACGGGACGCGGGTCTGTGATTCCCCCACACGGTGACGGGACGCGGGTCTGTGATTCCCCCACACGATGACGGGACGCGGGTCTGTGTCTGTGATTCCCCCACACGGTGACGGGACGCGGATCTGTGTCTGTGATTCCCCCACATGGTGATGGGACGCGGGTCTGCGATTCCCCCACACGGCGACGGGACACGGGTAACGCGCGGTATTTAACACTCACGTCACGTGGGGTCTCACTGTCGGCCACGTCCCATCCTCATTTCGTGATTCCATGATCAGAGTCTGCAGCACAAACACGGCTGAATTTATCTCTGCGCTTTGTTAACATCCAGTGGCCCACCCCACGCACTCACCCGGCACATCGGTCACCCCCGAAACGCGCCCGCCACCAGCCTCCACAGCGCACCGCAGACTCCACAGCGCACCCCAGCCTCCCAGGCACCCCAGCCTCCCAGGCACCCCAGCCTCCCAGGCACCCCAGCCTCCCAGGCACCCCAGCCTCCCAGGCACCCCAGCCGATCCCTCCACCCGGCCTCACCTGTCCCGTGCAGAGGCACAAGCTGTTGACGTTACTCTGGGGGTTCCTCAGCCTCTCACACGAGCCGTCCGAATTCCTCATCCACAGGCGGCTTTCGTCCTCCGCAGGCACCTGGAACGTCCTCCGCATCTCCTTGTGAATCTTGTCTGAGGGATGGTGGGGAGGGAGAGAGAAAGGACTCACATGTCGGCAGCACCTTTAGGCTCCCTCTGGACCATCCCAACTCTGCTCTCAGTCAACCGGTAATTGGGAAAGGCGCTGACCGCAGCGGTGGAAGGAACAAAGCAGCCAATTCGCGCACAGCAAGATCCCACAAATGTAAATATTGACCCTCCTCGTCTGTTTTTAAATGATGTTGGCTGGGGGACAGATATTGGGCCCAGGACACCGGGGAGAAATCTCCCCCCACCCGCCAAATCCCCCACTCTCCGCCAATCCTAGCTGTGGGATCCTCCACACCCACCTGAAAGGGCAGAAGGGGCCTCAGTTTAACGTCTCATCCCGACAGTGCGGCGCTCCCTCAGCGCTGACCCTCCTGACAGTGCGGCGCTCCCTCAGCGCTGACCCTCCGACAGTGCGGCGCGCCCTCAGCGCTGACCCTCCGACAGTGCGGCGCTCCCTCAGCGCTGACCCTCCTGACAGTGCGGCGCTCCCTCAGTAACCTGACCCTGGGTGTGACAGCCCCAAGAATGGAGCATGGCCAAGTGTGTCTGAGAGAGACGGCCCAGCAGCACATCAGGACAGTAGAAATCACCAAGCCCGCGTCCCTGATCACATTCCCGCACGCTTTTTACCAATAGTATCAGCCCTGCTGAACGAAACAGTCACAAGTTCATCCATGTTGCTGTACTGACACAGAGCAAGCTCCACAGGATAGACCTCCACTTTCAGACCGGACAGTCTAATAACCTGTAGAGAAAGACAGACAACAGATTCAGCAATGCCCAGAATAGGGCAATATCCCAGAATGAGTGACAGACTGGAATCTAATCGAGGGGTTCGGGGGGGTTTATATATAGAACAACAGATACCCGGGAGTGAGTTACAGACTGGAATCTAATCGAGGGGTTCGGGGGGGTTTATATATAGAATAACAGATACCCGGGAGTGAGTTACAGACTGGAATCTAATCGAGGGGTTCGGGGGGGTTTATATATAGAATAACAGATACCCGGGAGTGAGTTACAGACTGGAATCTAATCGAGGGGTTCGGGGGGTTTATATATAGAATAACAGATACCCGGGAGTGTGTTACAGACTGGAATCTACTCGAGGGGTTCGGGGGGTTTATATATAGATTAACAGATACCCGGGAGTGAGTTACAGACTGGAATCTAATCGAGGGGTTCGGTGGGGTTTATATATAGAATAACAGATACCCGGGAGTGAGTTACAGACTGGAATCTAATCGAGGGGTTCGGGTGGTTTATATATAGAATAACAGATACCCGGGAGTGAGTTACAGACTGGAATCTAATCGAGGGGTTCGGGGGGGGTTTATATATAGAATAACAGATACCCAGGAGTGAGTTACAGACTGGAATCTAATCGAGGGGCTCGGGGTGTTTTATATATAGAATAACAGATACCCAGGAGTGAGTTACAGACTGGAATCTAATCGAGGGGTTCGGGGTGTTTTATATATAGAATAACAGATACCCGGGAGTGAGTTACAGACTGGAATCTAATCGAGGGGTTTGGGGGGTTTATATATAGAATAACAGATACCCGGGAGTGAGTTACAGACTGGAATCTAATCGAGGGGTTCGGGGGGTTTATATATAGAGTAACAGATACCCGGGAGTGAGTTACAGACTGGAATCTAATCGAGGGGTTCGGGGGGGTTTATGTATAGAATAACAGATACCCGGGAGTGAGATACAGACTGGAATCTAATCGAGGGGTTCGGGGGGGTTTATGTATAGAATAACAGATACCCGGGAGTGAGTTACAGACTGGAATCTAATCGAGCAGGGGGTGGGGTTTAGGTGTAGAATGGGCACTGATGCCAGGAATTTCAGGAATCCCCTCGGTCGGTGTTCCTCTGGCAGTTGTCGTCACTCACCTTGCGCTCGATCGGTTGCTGTCCCTGTGTTTGGCCATACCAGCTGAGCAGTTTGTGCCAGGCCTCAGTGTGCAGGAGCGTGTAATCCTCAGTCTCCATCAGGTTGGCTTTCAGCCTGTCAGACTCTGTACCTGCACCGAGATCAGACGGAGAATCAGGGGGAAGGCAGCTTCAGGGCACAGCACTACCCCTCCCACCCGGCCACACCAGACCCCCACCCGCCTGGGCACAGCGCCCGCCCCTCCCTCCCGCCTCCCTCCCGCCCGGGCACGGGGACCTGCACCACTCCCGCCAACACACCCTTCCCCCACCCAAATCCCTGTCCCCGGGGATGCACCCCACACCCCATCACCACCCACCAGGGTTACACCCCTCCCCCTCCGCCATCACCCACACCGCATCACTGGTCCCCCACCCTCCTCCCAGGGATACCCTGCCCCTCGGAAAGCACCCACCACTCCCACCCATCCCTTTGAGACAGCCCCCAGCTCCCAGCAAGCCCACCCCTTTCTGACAGACACCGCCAACCACCCACCTGTGGGAGAGCGACCCCACACCCCCAACCCCGCCCCCTCCCAACCAGCCACCGGACACCAAGCCGCACTGGGGCAGCAACACACCATCAGGCCCATGCGACATGCAACAAGAAAGGGACTTAGGGGAATAAAGGGCAGGGGAGGCTCATTACTTTCATGGAGCTTGGTATTGTCGATGGGTCCAGGGTTGGTGCTGGCGTTCTGATCTCCATCTTCCACATACGCTGTCCAGCGCTCGAACCACCGCTGTTCAATCAGGTACCTGTCCACATAAAACAACACCGGGTAATATCACTCTACACCGTCCCCATCAAACACTGCGAGGACAGGTACAGCACGGGGTTAGATACAGAGTAAAGCTCCCTCTACACTGTCCCCATCAAACACTCCCAGGAGAGGTACAGCACGGGGTTAGATACAGAGTAAAGCTCCCTCTACACCGTCCCAATCAAACACTCCCAGGACAGGTACAGCACGGGGTTAGATACAGAGTAAAGCTCCCTCTACACTGTCCCCATCAAACACTCCCAGGACAGGTACAGCACGGGGTTAGATACAGAGTAAAGCTCCCTCTACACCGTCCCCATCAAACACTCCCAGGACAGGTACATCACGGGGTTAGATACAGAGTAAAGCTCCCTTTAGACAGTCCCCATCAAACACTCCCAGGACAGGTACAGCACGGGGTTAGATACAGAGTAAAGGTCCCTCTGCACCGTCTCCATCAAACACTCCCTGGACGGGTACAGCACGGGGTTAGATACAGAGTAAAGCTCCTTCTACACCGTCTCCATCAAACACTCCCTGGACAGGTACAGCACGGGGTTAGATACAGAGTAAAGCTGTCTCTACACCGTCCACATCAAACACTCCCAGGACAGGTACAGCACGGGGTGAGACACAGAATAAAGCTCCTTCTACACTGTCCACGTCAAACACTCCCAGGACAGGTACAGCACGGGGTTAGATACAGAGTAAAGCTCACTCTACACCGTCCCCATCAATCACTCCCAGGACAGGGACATCACGGGGTTAGATACAGAGTAAAGCTTCCTCTACACTGTCCCCATCAAGCACTCCCAAGACAGGTACAGCACAGGTTAGATACAGATTAAAGCTCCCGCTACACCGTCCCCATCAAACACACCCAGGACAGGTACAGCACGGGGTTAGATACAGAGTAAAGCTCCCTATACACCGTCCCCATCAAACACTCCCAGGACAGGTACAGCACGGGGTTAGATACAGAGTAAAGCTCCCTCTACACTGTCCCCATCAAACACTCCCAGAACAGGTACAGCACGGGGTTAGATAGAGAGTAAAGCTCCCTCTACACCGACCGCATCAAACACTCCCAGGACAGCTACTGCACGGGGTTAGATACAGAGTAAAGCTCCATCTACACTCTCCCCGTCAAACACTCCCAGGACAGGTACAGCACGAGGTTCGATACAGAGTAAAGCTCCCTCTACACCGTCCCCATCAAACACTCCAAGGACAGGTACAGCACGAGGTTCGATACAGAGTAAAGCTCCCTCTACACCGTCCCCATCAAACACGCCCAGGACAAGTACAGCACAGGGTTAGATACAGAGCAAATCTCACTCTACACAGTCACCATCAAACACTCCCAGGACAGGTACAGCACGGGGTTAGATACAGAGTAAAGCTCCCTCTACACTGTCCCCATCAAAAAGTCCGTGGACATGTACGGCACAGAGTTACCTACAGAGTAAAGCTCCCTCTACACCGGCCACATCAAACACTCTCAGGACAGGTACAGCACGTGGTAAGATAGAGTAAAGCTCCCTCTACACTGTCCCATCAAACACTCACAGGACAGGTACAGCACGGGGTTAGGTACAGAGTAAAGCTCCTTCTACACAATCCCCAACGAACACTCCGAGGGCAAGTACAGCACAGGGTTAGATACAGATTAAAGCTCCCTCCACATCGTCCCCATCAAACACTCCCAGGACAGGTACAGCACAGGGTTAGATACAGAGTAAAGCTCCCTCTACACTGTCCCCATCAAACACTCCTAGGACAGGTAAAGCACGGGTTTAGAAACAGAGTAAAGCTCCATCTACAGCGTACCTGTCAAACACTCCCATGACAGGTAAAGCACAGGGTTACATACAGAGTAAAGCTCCCTCTACACCGTCCACATCAAACACTCCCAGGACAGGTACAGCACGGGGTGAGATACAGAGTAAAGCTCCCTCTACACTGTCCCCATCAAACACGCCCAGGACAAGTACAGCACGGGGTTAGATACAGAGTAAAGCTCCTCTACACCGTCCCCATCAAATACTCTCAGGACAGGTACAGCACGGGGTTAGATACAGAGTAACGCTCCCTCTACACCTTTCCCATCAAACACTCCCAGGACAGGGACATCACGGGGTTAGATACAGAGTAAAGCTCCCTCTGCACCGTCCACATCAAACACTCCCAGGACAGGTACAGCACAGGGTGAGACACAGGGTTAAGCTCCCTCTACACTGACCACGTCAACCACTCCCAGGACAGGTACAGCACAGGGTTAGATACAGAGCAAATCTCACTCTACACCGTCCCCATGAAACACTCCCAGGACAGGTACAGCACGGGGTTAGATACAGAGTAAAGCTCCATCTGCACTGTCCCCATCAAACACTCCCAGGACAGGTACAGCACGGGGTTAGATACAGAGTAAAGCTCCCTCTACACCGTCCCCATCAAACACGCCCAGGACAGGTACAGCACGGGGTTAGATACAGAGTAAAGCTCCCTCTACACTGTCCCCATCAAAAAGTCCGTGGACATGTACGGCACAGGGATACCTACAGAGTAAAGCTCCCTCTACACCGGCCACATCAAACACTCTCAGGACAGGTACAGCACGTGGTAAGATAGAGTAAAGCTCCCTCTACACTGTCCCATCAAACACTCCCAGGACAGGTACAGCACGGGGTTAGGTACAGAGTAAAACTCCTTCTACACAATCCCCATCGAACACTCCGAGGGCAAGTACAGCACAGGGTAAGATACAAATTAAAGCTCCCTCCACATCGTCCCCATCAAACACTCCCAGGACAGGTACAGCACAGGGTTAGATACAGAGTAAAGCTCCCTCTACACTGTCCCCATCAAACACTCCTAGGACAGGTAAAGCACGGGTTTAGAAACAGAGTAAAGCTCCATCTACAGCGTACCTGTCAAACACTCCCATGACAGGTAAAGCACAGGGGTACATACAGAGTAAAGCTCCCTCTACACTATCCCATCAAACACTCACAGGACAGGTACAGCACGGGGTGAGACACAGGGTAAAGCTCGCTCTACACTGTCCCCATCAAACACTCCCAGGACAGGTACAACACGGGGTTAGATACAGAGTAAAGCTCCCTCTACACCGTCCCCATCAAACGCTCCCAGGGCAGGTACAGCACGGGGTTAGATACAGAGTAAAGCTCCCTCTACACCGTCCCCATCAAACACTCGCAGGACAGGTACAGCACAGGGTTAGATAGAGAGTAATCATACACTACACAGTCCCGATCAATTACTCCCAGGACAGGTACAGCACGGGGTGAGACACAGGGTAAAGCTCCCTCTACACCGTCCCCGTCAAACACTCCCAGGACAGGTACAGCACGGGGTTAGATACAGAGTAAAGCTCCCTCTACACCGTCCCCATCAAACACTCCCAGGACAGGTACAGCACGGGGTTAGATACAGAGTAAAGCTCCCTCTACACCGTCCCCATCAAACACTCCCAGGACAGGTACAGCACGGGGTAAGGTACAGAGTAAAGCTCCGTCTACACCGTCCCCATCAAACACTCCCAGGACAGGTACAGTACGGGTTTAGTAACAGAGTAAAGCTCCCTCTACACCGTCCCCATCAAACACTCCCAGGACAGGTACTGCACGGGATTAGATACAGAGTAAAGCTCCCTCTACACTGTCCCCATCAAACACTCCCACGACAGGTACAGCACGGGGTTAGATACAGAGTATAGCTCCCTCTACACCGTCCCCATCAAACACTCCCAGGACAGGTACAGCACGGGGTTATATACAGAGTAAAGCTCCCTCAACACCATCCCCAACAAACACTCCCAGGACAGGTACAGCACGGGGTTAGATACAGAGTAAAGCTCCCTCTACACCGTCCCCATCAAAAACTCCCAGGACAGGTACAGCACAGGGTTAGATACAGAGTAAAGCTACATCTACACCATCCCCATAAAACACCCAAGGACAGGTACAGCACGGGGTTAGATACAGAGTAAAGCTCCCTCAACACCATCCCCATCAAACACTCCCAGGACAGGTACAGCACGGGGTAAGATACAGAGTAAAGCTCCGTCTACACCGTCCCCATCAAAAACTCCCAGGACAGGTACAGCACAGGGTTAGATACAGAGTAAAGCTCCCTCTACACCATCCCCATAAAACACCCAAGGACAGGTACAGCACGGGGTTAGATACAGAGTAAAGCTCCCTCTACACCGGCCCGATGAAACACTCCCAGGACAGGTACAGCACGGGGTTAGATACAGAGTAAAGCTCCCTCTGCACCGTCTCCATCAAACACTCCCTGGACGGGTACAGCACGGGGTTAGATACAGAGTAAAGCTCCCTCTGCACCGTCTCCATCAAACACTCCCTGGACGGGTACAGCACGGGGTTAGATACAGAGTAAAGCTCACTCTACACCGTCCCCATCAATCACTCCCAGGACAGGGACATCACGGGGTTAGATACAGAGTAAAGCTTCCTCTACACTGTCCCCATCAAGCACTCCCAAGACAGGTACAGCACGGGTTAGATACAGATTAAAGCTCCCGCTACACCGTCCCCATCAAACACACCCAGGACAGGTACAGCACGGGGTTAGATACAGAGTAAAGCTCCCACTACACCGTCCCCATCAAACACTCCCAGGGCAGGAACAGCACGGGTTTAGAAACAGAGTAAAGCTCCCTCTACACCGTCCCCATCAAACGCTCCCAGGGCAGGTACAGCACGGGGTTAGATACAGAGTAAAGCTCCCTCTACACCGTCCCCATCAAACACTCGCAGGACAGGTACAGCACAGGGTTAGATACAGAGTAATCACACACTACACAGTCCCGATCAATTACTCCCAGGACAGGTACAGCACGAGGTTAGATACAGAGTAAAGCTCCCACTACACCGTCCCCATCAAACACTCCCAGGACAAGTACAGCACGGGGTTAGATACAGAGTAAAACTCCCTCTACACCGTGCACATCAAACACTCCCAGGACAGGTACAGCACGGGGTGAGACACAGGGTAAAGCTCCCTCTACACTGTCCCCGTCAAACACTCCCAGGACAGGTACAGCACGGGGTTAGATACAGAGTAAAGCTCCCTCTACACCGTCCCCATCAAACACTCCCAGGACAGGTACAGCACGGGGTTAGATACAGAGTAAAGCTCCCTCTACACCGTCCCCATCAAACACTCCCAGGACAGGTACAGCACGGGGGTTAGATACAGAGTAAAGCTCCCTCTACACCGTCCCCATCAAACACTCCCAGGACAGGTACAGCACGGGGTAAGGTACAGAGTAAAGCTCCCTCTACACCGTCCCCATCAAACACTCCCAGGACAGGTACAGGACGGGGTTAGATACAGAGTAAAGCTCCCTCTACACTGTCCCCATCAAACACTCCCAGGACAGGTACAGCACGGGGTTATATACAGAATAAAGGACCCTCTACACTGTCCCCATCAAACACTCCCAGGACAGGTACAGCACGGGTTTAGTAACAGAGTAAAGCTCCCTCTACACCGTCCCCATCAAACACTCCCAGGACAGGTACTGCACAGGATTAGATACAGAGTAAAGCTCCCTCTGCACTGTCCCCATCAAACACTCCCAGGACAGGTACAGCACGGGGTTAGATACAGAGTTAAGTTCCGTCTACACCGTCCCCATCAAACACTCCCAGGACAGGTACAGCACGGGGTTAGATACAGAGTAAAGCTCCCTCTACACCGTCCCCATCAAACACTCCCAGGACAGGTACAGCACAGGGTTAGATACAGAGTAAAGCTCCCTCTACACTGTCCCCATCAAACACTCCCAGGACAGGTACAGCACAGGGTTAGATACAGAGTAAAGCTCCCTCTACACCGTTCCTATCAAACATTCCCAGGGCAAGTACAGCACGGGGTTAGATACAGAGTAAAGCTCCCTCTACAGCGTCCTCATCAAACACTCCCAGGACAGATAGAGCACGGGATTAGATACAGAGTGAAGCTCCCTTTATACTGTCCCCATCAAACACTCCTAGGACAGGTAAAGCACGGGTTTAGAAACAGAGTAAAGCTCCATCTACAGCGTACCTGTCAAACACTCCCATGACAGGTAAAGCACAGGGTTACATACAGAGTAAAGCTCCCTCTGCACCATCCACATCAAACACTCCCAGGACAGGTACAGCACGGGCTTAGATATAGAGTAAAGCTCCCTCTACACCGTCCCCATCAAACACTCGCAGGACAGGTACAGCACAGGGTTAGATACAGAGTAAAGCTCCCACTACACCGTCCCCATCAAACACTCCCAGGACAGGTACAGCACGGGGTGAGACACAGGGTAAAGCTCCCTCTACACTGTCCCCATCAAACACTCCCAGGACAGGTACAACACGGGGTTAGATACAGAGTAAAGCTCCCTCTACACCGTCCCCATCAAACGCTCCCAGGGCAGGTGCAGCACGGGGTTAGATACAGAGTAAAGCTCCCTTTACACCGTCCCCATCAAACACTCCCAGGACAGGTACAGCATGGGGGTTAGATACAGAGTAAAGCTCCCTCTACACCGTCCCCATCAAACACTCCCAGGACAGGTACAGCACGGGGTAAGGTACAGAGTAAAGATCCCTCTACACCGTCCCCATCAAACACTCCCAGGACAGGTACAGCACGGGGTTAGATACAGAGTAAAGCTCCCTCTACACTGTCCCCATCAAACACTCCCAGGACAGGAACAGCACGGGGTTATATACAGAATAAAGGACCCTCTACACTGTCCCCATCAAACACTCCCAGGACAGGTACAGTACGGGTTTAGTAACAGAGTAAAGCTCCCTCTACACCGTCCCCATCAAACACTCCCAGGACAGGTACTGCACAGGATTAGATACAGAGTAAAGCTCCCTCTGCACTGTCCCCATCAAACACTCCCAGGACAGGTACAGCACGGGGTTAGATACAGAGTTAAGCTCCGTCTACACCGTCCCCATCAAACACTCCCAGGACAGGTACAGCACGGGGTTAGATACAGAGTAAAGCTCCCTCTACACCGTCCCCGTCAAACACTCCCAGGACAGGTACAGCACAGGGTGAGATGTAGAGTAAAGCTCCCTCTACACCGTTCCTATCAAACATTCCCAGGGCAAGTACAGCACGGGGTTAGATACAGAGTGAAGCTCCCTTTATACTGTCCCCATCAAACACTCCTAGGACAGGTAAAGCACGGGTTTAGAAACAGAGTAAAGCTCCATCTACAGCGTACCTGTCAAACACTCCCATGACAGGTAAAGCGCAGGGTTACATACAGAGTAAAGCTCCCTCTACACCGTCCACATCAAACACTCCCAGGACAGGTACAGCACGGGCTTAGATATAGAGTAAAGCTCCCTCTACACCGTCCCCATCAAACACTCGCAGGACAGGTACAGAACGGGGTGAGACACAGGGTAAAGCTCCCTCTACACTGTCCCCATCAAACACTCCCAGGACAGGTACAACACGGGGTTAGATACAGAGTAAAGCTCCCTCTACACCGTCCCCATCAAACACTCGCAGGACAGGTACAGCACAGGGTTAGATACAGAGTAATCACACACTACACAGTCCCGATCAATTACTCCCAGGACAGGTACAGCACGAGGTTAGATACAGAGTAAAGCTCCCACTACACCGTCCCCATCAAACACTCCCAGGACAAGTACAGCACGGGGTTAGATACAGAGTAAAACTCCCTCTACACCGTGCACATCAAACACTCCCAGGACAGGTACAGCACGGGGTGAGACACAGGGTAAAGCTCCCTCTACACTGTCCCCGTCAAACACTCCCAGGACAGGTACAGCACGGGGTTAGATACAGAGTAAAGCTCCCTCTACACCGTCCCCATCAAACACTCCCAGGACAGGTACAGCACGGGGTTAGATACAGAGTAAAGCTCCCTCTACACCGTCCCCATCAAACACTCCCAGGACAGGTACAGCACGGGGGTTAGATACAGAGTAAAGCTCCCTCTACACCGTCCCCATCAAACACTCCCAGGACAGGTACAGCACGGGGTAAGGTACAGAGTAAAGCTCCCTCTACACCGTCCCCATCAAACACTCCCAGGACAGGTACAGCACGGGGTTAGATACAGAGTAAAGCTCCCTCTACACTGTCCCCATCAAACACTCCCAGGACAGGTACAGCACGGGGTTATATACAGAATAAAGGACCCTCTACACTGTCCCCATCAAACACTCCCAGGACAGGTACAGTACGGGTTTAGTAACAGAGTAAAGCTCCCTCTACACCGTCCCCATCAAACACTCCCAGGACAGGTACTGCACAGGATTAGATACAGAGTAAAGCTCCCTCTGCACTGTCCCCATCAAACACTCCCAGGACAGGTACAGCACGGGGTTAGATACAGAGTTAAGCTCCGTCTACACCGTCCCCATCAAACACTCCCAGGACAGGTACAGCACGGGGTTAGATACAGAGTAAAGCTCCCTCTACACCGTCCCCGTCAAACACTCCCAGGACAGGTACAGCACAGGGTGAGATGTAGAGTAAAGCTCCCTCTACACCGTTCCTATCAAACATTCCCAGGGCAAGTACAGCACGGGGTTAGATACAGAGTAAAGCTCCCTCTACAGCGTCCTCATCAAACACTCCCAGGACAGATAGAGCACGGGATTAGATACAGAGTGAAGCTCCCTTTATACTGTCCCCGTCAAAAACTCCCTGGACATGTACAGCACATGGTTAGCTACAGAGTTAAAGCTCCCTCTACACCGTCCACATCAAACACTCTCAGGACAGGTACAGCACGTGGTGAGACACAGGGTAAAGCTCCCTCTACATTGTCCACGTCAAACACTCCCAGGACAGGTACAGCACGGGGTTAGATACAGAGTAAAGCCCCCTCCTCGCTGTCACCATTAAAAACTCCCAGGACAGGTACAGCACGAGGTTAGAAACAAAGTAAAGCTCCCTCTGCACTGTCCCCATCAAACGCTCCCTGGACAGGTACAGCACGGGGTTAGATACAGAGTGAAGCTCCCTCTACACCGTCCACATCAAACACTCCCAGGACAAGTACAGCACGGGGTGAGACACAGGGTAAAGCTCCCTCTACACTGTCCACGTCAAACACTCCCAGGACAGGTATAGCACGGGGTTAGATACAGAGTAAAGCTCCCTCTACACCGTCCTCATGAAACACTCCCAGGGGAGGTACAGCATGGGGTTAGATACAGAGTAAAGCTCCCTCTACACCGTCCCCATCAAACACTCCCAGGACAGGTATAGCACGGGGTTAGATACAGAGTAAAGCTCGCTCTACACCGTCCCCATCAAACACTCCCAGGATAGGTACAGCACGGGGTTAGATACAGAGTAAAGCTCCCTCTACACTGTACCTGTCAAACACTCCCAGGACAGGTACAGCATGGGGTTAGATACAGAGTAAAGCTCCCTCTACAGCGTCCTCATCAAACACTCCCAGGACAGATACAGCACGGGATTAGGTACAGAGTGAACCTCCCTTTACACTGTCCCGGTCAAAAACTCCCTTGTCATGTACAGCACAGGGTTAGCTACAGAGTAAAGCTCCCTCTACACCGTCCGCATCAAACGCTCCCAGGCCATGTACAGCACGGGGTTAGATACAGAGTAAAGCTCCCTCTATACCGTCCACATCAAACACTCTCAGGACAGGTACAGCACGTGGTGAGACACAGGGTAAAGCTCCCTCTACATTGTCCACGTCAAACACTCCCAGGACAGGCACAGCACAGGGTTAGATACAGAGTAAAGCTCCCTCTACACCGCCCCCATCAAACACTCCCAGGACAGGTACAGCACGGGGTTAGATACAGAGTAAAGCTCCCTCTACACCGTCCCCATCAAACACTCCCAGGACAGGTACAGCACGGGGTTAGATACAGAGTAAAGCTCCCTCTACACCGTCCCCATCAAACACTCCCAGGACAGGTACAGCACGGGGTTAGATACAGAGTAAAGCTCCCTCTACACTGTCCCCATCAAACACTCCCAGGACAGGTACAGCACGGGGTTAGATACAGAGTAAAGCTCCCTCTACACCGTCCCCATCAAACACTCCCAGGACAGGTACCGCACAGGGTTAGAGACAGAGTAAAGCTCCCTCTACACCGTCCCCATCAAACACTCCCAGGACAGGTATAGCACAGGGTTAGATACAGAGTAAAGCTCCCTCTACACTGTCCCCATCAAACACTCCCAGGACAGGTACCGCACAGGGTTAGAGACAGAGTAAAGCTCCCTCTACACCGTCCCCATCAAACACTCCCAGGACAGGTATAGCGCAGGGTTAGAGACAGAGTAAAGCTCCCTCTACACTGTCCCCATCAAACACTCCCAGGGAAAGGCACAGCACGGGGTTAGATACAGAGTAAAACTCCCTTTACAGTGTATTAATATTTATTCTCAGGATGTGGTGGTGCCCCTTGAGGTGACGGGTTGTTGCCTCGCTGAATCCTAGCAGTCTGGGGTCCCTGTGGTCTGACAGTCTGCTCAGCCAACGGTCATGCTGTGAGTCTGACCCTGCGCTGTATGGACAGATAAGCATGCTGCTTGAGAGATTTGGAAATGGGGGCTTGGAGGGAGTGTTGGACCTGAACCCACTGGCCCTTACACCTCATTGTGATATTGTTCGTGACCTCATTACAGTCTTGGTTCAAATGTGGACAAAAGAGCTGAGAGTGACAGTGAGTGTCCCCCAACATCAAGGCAGCATTTGACCGAGTGTGGCATCGAGGAGCCCTAGCGAAACCGGAGTCAATGGGAATCAGGGGGGGAAGACTCTCCGCGGGTTGGAGTTATACTGAGCACAAAGGAAACTCTTTCAAGTTATCAACAGGCACAGATTGCAACTGTTTCGAGTACAATCACAGTTCTTGGTTTCCGGGAGTGGGACATGAACCCACAACCTTCTGATTCAAAGGCGAGGGTGCTATGAACTGAGCCACAGCTGACACCTCCCTGAGCACAAAGGAAGATGGTTGTTGTGGCGGGGGGGGTCAGTCAGCTCAGCTCCAGGACGTCACCGCAGGAGTTCCTCAGGGTAGTGGAACGAGAGCGAGGCCACTCCAGAGGCCGCTTCAGATCAGCGGGGGAGGTGGGACCACTCTGCAGGGTGTCCAAAACCTCGCTGCTGTCCCCTCCACTACCAACCCACTCGCACCTCACCACGCCTCACAACCCAACCTCGAGGGGGGAGGGGGGTGGTGCCGAGAGTCCATCGTTACTCTCGGCAGGTAAAGAAAGGCAGGCGAGGAGGGTCAGATCCTCGGGCTGATGGAACTCCCGCCTCCGAACCCAGGGGAAGAAACCCGGACCCAGGGACGAGTCACCGGTGACGGCGAGGCAAGGGAACGTCCCCCCCCCACCACCTTCCCGGTTTGGCTGCTTCTCGGAAGGGCCGGCGGCCGTGATAACAAAAGTGAAAGCCGTTCAGCCGCCCTCTCCACCCCCCCGCCCCCATCCTGAGGGACTGCCCCCCACCCTGCCGGAGCGGTCCGAGGGCACGGAGTCCCATTCCCCCCACCCCCACCCCCACCCCGCCCGGACGGCCGGGATCGGTCACCTGCCTCCAAGCCCCCCACCGACCTGGGAGCTCTCAGGCTCCGCGCGGGTCGCACCAGCCCCTTGGGGTGGAACAACCCGACCAAGCGGTGGTGGTGGTGTCAGGAACCCCCCCCCCCCGGCGCACAGCAAGATCCCATGAGCAGCAAACGACTTGGTCCCCGTGTTGTTGGGGGGGGGTTTTTTTTTTGGAGAAAGTGAGGATTGGCCCCAGCGCAAAGCGGGAACCCCGCTCGCCACCTGAGCACTGACCCTCTCCGACAGTGCTGCTCACCCTCAGCGCTGACCCTCCGACAGTGCTGCTCACCCTCAGCACTGACCCTCCGACAGTGCTGCTCACCCTCAGCACTGACCCTCTCCGACAGTGCTGCTCACCCTCAGCACTGACCCTCTCCGACAGTGCTGCTCACCCTCAGCGCTGACCCTCCGACAGTGCGGCGCTCCCTCAGCACTGACCCTCCGACAGTGCGGCACTCCCTCAGCACTGACCCTCCGACAGTGCGGCGCTCCCTCAGCACTGACCCTCCCACAGTGCGGCCCTCCCTCAGTACTGACCCTCTGACAGTGCGGCACTCCCTCAGTACTGACCCTCTGACAGTGCGGCGCTCCCTCAGCACTGACCCTCTGACAGTGAGGCGCTCCCTCAGCACTGACCCTCCGACAGTGCGGCGCTCCCTCAGCACTGGCCCTCCGACAGTGCGGCGCTCCCTCAGCACTGACCCTCTGACAGTGAGGCGCTCCCTCAGCACTGACCCTCCGACAGTGCGGCGCTCCCTCAGCACTGACCCTCTGACAGTGAGGCGCTCCCTCAGCACTGACCCTCCGACAGTGCGGCGCTCCCTCAGCACTGGCCCTCCGACAGTGCGGCGCTCCCTCAGCGCTGACCCTCCGACAGTGCGGCGCTCCCTCAGCGCTGACCCTCCGACAGTGCGGCCCTCCCTCAGCGCTGACCCTCCGACAGTGCGGCACTCCCTCAGCACTGACCCTCCGACAGTGCGGCGCTCCCTCAGCACTGACCCTCCGACAGTGCGGCGCTCCCTCAGCACTGACCCTCCGACAGTGCGGCACTCCCTCAGCACTGACCCTCCGACAGTGCTGCTCACCCTCAGCACTGACCCTCCGACAGTGCGGCGCTCCCTCAGCACTGACCCTCCGACAGTGCGGCGCTCCCTCAGCACTGACCCTCCGACAGTGCGGCGCTCCCTCAGCACTGACCCTCCGACAGTGCTGCTCACCCTCAGCACTGACCCTCCGACAGTGCGGCGCTCCCTCAGCACTGACCCTCCGACAGTGCGGCGCTCCCTCAGCACTGACCCTCCGACAGTGCGGCGCTCCCTCAGCGCTGACCCCTCCCGACAGCGCGTCACGCCCTCGGGCCCCGCCCCTCACTCACCAGCTCTCCCCCTCCTCCGGCCCCCGCCTCTGAACCTCCTCCACCTGCCGCCTCTGGCTCTCCAGACCCGGCGCCTCCGCCATCGCCCCGGTTCCCGGAACCGGAAACCGTCCACCACCACCACCCGAACACCGGAAATCCGCCCTGGCCGCTGCCCCGCAGCCTGAGGGGCGCGCGGGGTGGGGGGGACCGGAAACCGGTCCGGCGCCCAAACCCCTCCGGCCGGGACTTTCACTCCCTTAACCAAAGGTTCCGCCTCCTGTGTTAATCAATGGCAGGAGATTTGTTCCCCCTTCAGCACAAAACCCCAGCAATATTGGATTTAAAATTAAAAAAGGGAAATTCCCTAGGCGCTGGCTGGCAGTGCTGGTCGGAGCAAAAGGGTTCCTCCCCCACTACACATCAGCCATTGCTTCTAGATCTAAACTGCAAAAGGGGGCATTTGGTTCAAGTTCAATCCTATTGGGACCCAGTGTGGATTAGCCCCATCCTCATAGGGGCAGGAGGATCAATGTCAACTTCTCTCACAACCCAACAGGTCAAACTCCTCTACCAACCCCCTCCAGCAGCCAACTAACACAACCCCAGTCTATCCCAACCCATGGTCCTTAGACCCAAGCCGGCCAATCCCAGCCCACAGTCAATAGCCTCAAGTGGACCAATCCCAGCCCACAATCAATAGCCTCAAGCGGGCCAATCCCAGCCCTCAGTCAATAGACCCAAGTGGGCCAATCCCAGCCCTCAGTCAATAGACCCAAGCGGGCCAATCCCAGCCCACAATCAATAGACTCAAGTGGGCTAATCCCAGCCCACAGTCAATAGACAAAAGTCTTCTTGCTCTACCCACCCCCACCCATTCCAAAGCCAACTGTCCCAAGTTAGCCTTCACTATATGGGAGAAAGGTGTCAGCTGTGGCTCAGTTCATAGCACCCTCGCCTTTGAATCAGAGGGTTGTGGGTTCATGTCCCACTCCTGGAAACCAAGAACTGTGATTGTACTCAAAAAGAGTTGCAATCTGTGACTATTGATAACTTGAAAGAGTTTCACTATATGGGAGGAGGTGTCAGCTGTGGCTCAGTCCATAGCACCCTCACCTTTGAATCAGAAGGTTGTGGGTTCATATCCCACTCCTGGAAACCAAGAACTATGATTGTACTCGAAAGAGTTGCAATCTGTGACTGTTGATAACTCGAAAGAGTTTCAATTTATGGGAGTTGGGATTGAAAAGTAAAGAAGTTTGGCTGTTCTTAAGAAGGGTCTTGGTGAGACCACATCTGGACTGTAGTGAGCGCTTTTGTTTTCCTTACCTGGTCGATACTTGGGCACTAAGATATTCAAGGGATCTGGGGCTGGGGTGGGGAAAGTGGAGTTCAGGCAGAAGATCAGCCAAAATCTCAAAGAATGTCGGAGCAGATGTGAAGGTGGGGGTGGGGGATTGTGAGCATATGGTCCCCTTTTTACATCCAACCCATCACTAGTCAACTAACGTGATATCGATTCAGGGATAAATATTGGCCAGGGCAGCAGTGAACTCCACTCTCCACCCACCTTCGACCTCATTCCCACCCCCCCTTCCAAAAAATGCATGGAACCTGTAACGACTCAGTGGGGATAGTGCGCTGTAATATCGAGCCCCACTGCTCACAGAGCCACAAAAAATGTGAAGAGTTTGCCCAAACCACCAGATCACCCCATTTCTACCTAACTATTTAATTTGGGTTAACAGAATACGAGCACCAGGTTTGTAAACTTAATAAGTAAATAACTGTTTATTGAACAAACTCTCTGTGGCAAAAGAAATATGAACTGCTAATTTTTAACTCTATAAGATAAACTCTACCCCTTCTTAAATCCCTATACACTCACACATACAAAACACACAAAAACATGGATTTTTAAGGGTGGGATAAAACAGTTCAATAGCACCAATTCCGGAGAACAGGATTCGATGGGTTGATTTTGATCGATGTCTCCCAAATTCCCTTCAGTTCCTTGTTGATGTCACGATGTGGTCTTCCAACACTTTCAGTCTTTAGTTCACTGATTGCCTTGAATATCTCTGGCAGTGATTTTCCCCTTTGCCTCTTGACAGGGGTTTTTCGAGAGAGAGAGCAGGTTACAGAGATATGAGGAAAAAAAGCCAGCTGGCTATTATTGTGGAATTACTGGAATCTTCCACACACAGGAGAAAGCGGGTTTAGGTCTTTTTTTCCCTTTCAGACGAGGAGCTATTCTGCTGCACTGTTCTCACACAAAACCTGGTCACCTGGTCAGGAGCCAACTGAAATGTTGGTTGCCAGGCAGCTCCCTTGGTCCAGGGCTCCTTTCCGGCACCATCCTGTCTTTCACGGCACGTTCTGTTCCAGGACGGCAACATTGTATATATCTCTCATCCTGTTCCAGTGGACGTGTCTTTCAAGCTGCAGCCATTGTATTTTTAATCCACAGTCCAACAGAAAATAAAAAAAGATATGTTCCTTGCATGCCCCCACCCTTAAAAGAGATGAATCAACGTTTCAAAAATGCATTTCGTCACAA
Source organism: Cetorhinus maximus (assembly GCF_964194155.1). Classification (NCBI taxonomy): domain Eukaryota; kingdom Metazoa; phylum Chordata; class Chondrichthyes; order Lamniformes; family Cetorhinidae; genus Cetorhinus; species Cetorhinus maximus. Next base: position 28,268 of record NW_027596696.1, read on the forward strand.
GGGGTGTGACACATGGGCAACAAAACACGAGTCTTACTTTCATTCATCCGTCTTGGCACTCTGCGGACCATCATACCATGTTAGCCTGTTTTATTAACAAGCTGGTGAGAGGCACAGCTATTGTGCTGAAGATAGGCACAAACTTCCCATCAAACCCACACATTCCCAGAAATCTCAGGATTTCTCGTTTAGTTTTAGGAATGGGAAATTCTATTGGACTGTTCACTTTTGCTGGTCTTAGCAATGCTTGCCTTTGTCCTAGGATGTGAATGAGGGAAGTTACCCTTGCTTTTGCAAATTTGTTTCAGGCCAGGTTTAAGACTAAGCCAGCCAACTGCAGTTGCTTAAACAGGTCCCCTAATTGCTTTACATGTTCTTCCCATGTGTTACTATGAATTACGACATTGTCCAAATAAACCATACAGATAGGTACTTCAATTATGATTGGATTCATAAGACTCTGGAAGGTAGCTGGGGTGTATTTAAACCCAAACAGCATGACTAGACGGTGATACAACCCACTTGGTGGAACAAAAGCACATATTTCTTCAGCCCATTATGTTACTGGCACTTGCCAGTACCTCATCAATAGATCAACTTTAGGAAGAAATGATGCACCGCCAACCCAATCGAGGCAATCTTCGATACGAGGAATTGGGTACGATTCTGTCCTCGTTACTACATTCACCTTCCTGTAGCCCATACAAAGTCCAGTGCATCTAACCACTGTAGGAACCAGCACTACCGGTGAACTACAGCCACTTGGGCTAGGCTCAATTAATTGATTGTCCAGCATATTGGGATTACAGTGTTACAGTGAGTGGTGCGGGGTTTATCAGAGTGTTACAGTGAGTGGTGTGGGGTATATGGGAGTGTTACAGTGAGGGCCGTGGGGTGTATCAGAGTGTTACAGTGAGTGGTGTGGGGTATATCGGAGTGTTACAGTGAGGGGTGTGGGATATATCGGAGTGTTACAGTGAGGGGTGCGGGGTACATCAGAGTGTTACCGTGAGGGGTGTGGGGTATAGCAGAGTGTTACAGTGAGGGGTGTGGGATATATCAGAGTGTTACAGTGAGGGGTGTGGGATATATCAGAGTGTTACAGTGAGGGGTGTGGGATATATCAGAGTGTTACAGTGAGGGGTGTGGGGTATATCAGAGTGTTACAGTGAGGGGTGTGGGATATATCAGAGTGTTACAGTGATTGGTGTGGAGTATATCAGAGTGTTACAGTGAGGGGTGTTGGATATAACAGAGTGTAACAGTGAGGGGTGTGGGGTATATCAGAGTGTTACAGTGATTGGTGTGGAGTATATCAGAGGGTTACAGTGATGGGTGTGGGGTATAGCAGAGTGTTACAGTGAGAGGTGTGGGATATATCAGAGTGTTACAGTGAGGGGTGTGGGGTATATCAGAGTGTTACAGTGATTGGTGTGGAGTATATCAGAGTGTTACAGTGAGGGGTGTTGGATATATCAGAGTGTTACAGTGAGGGGTGTGGGGTACATCAGAGTGTTACAGTGAGGGGTGTGGGGTATATCAGAGTGTTACAGTGAGGGGTGTGGGAATTATCAGAGTGTTACAGTGAGGGGTGTGGGGTATATCAGAGTGTTACAGTGAGGGGTGTGGGATATATCAGAGTGTTACAGTGAGGGGTGTGGGGTATATCAGAGTGTTACAGTGATTGGTGTGGAGTATATCAGAGTGTTACTGTGAGGGGTGTGGGGTATATCAGAGTGTTACAGTGAGGGGTGTGGTGTATATCAGAGTGTTACAGTGAGGGGTGTGGGGTATATCAGCGTGTTACAGTGAGGGGTGTGGGGTATATCAGAATGTTACAGTGAAGGGTGCGGGGTATATCAGAGTGTTACAGTGATTGGTGTGGAGTATATCACAGTGTTACAGTGAGGGGTGTGGGATATATCAGAGTGTTACAGTGAGGGGTGTGGGATATATCAGGGTGTTACAGTGAGGGTCTGGGGTATATCAGAGTGTTACAGTGATTGGTGTGGAGTATATCAGAGTGTTACAGTGAGGGGTGAGGGATATATCAGAGTATTACAGTGAGGGGTGTGGGATATATCAGAGAGTTACAGTGAGGGGTGTGGGATATATCAGAGTGTTACAGTGAGGGGTGTGGGGTATATCAGCGTTACAGTGAGGGGTGTGGGGTATATCAGTGTTACAGTGAGGGGTGTGGGGTATATCAGTGTTACAGTAAGGGGTGTGGGATATATCAGAGTGTTACAGTGAGGGGTGTGGGGTATATCAGTGTTACAGTGAGTGGTGTGGGGTATATCAGAGTGTTACAATGAGGGGTGTGGGGTATATCAGAGTGTTACAGTGAGGGGTGTGGGGTATATCAGAGTGTTACAGTGAGGGGTGTGGGATATATCAGAGTGTTACAGTGAGGGGTGTGGGGTATATCAGAGTGTTACAGGGAGGGGTGTGGGATATATCAGAGCGTTACAGTGAGGGGTGTGGGGTATATCAGAGTGTTACAGTGAGGGGTGCGGAGTATATCAGAGTGTTACAGTGAGGGGTGTGGGGTATATCAGAGTGTTACAGTGAGGGGTGTGGGAAAAATCAGAGTGGTACAGTGAGGGGTGTGGGATATATCAGAGTGTTACAGTGAGGGGGGTGGGATATATCAGAGTGTTACAGTGAGGGGTGTGGGGTATATCAGAGTGTTACATTGAGGGGTGTGGGATATATCAGAGTGTTACAGTGATTGGTATGGAGTATATCAGAGTGTTACAGTGAGGGGTGTTGGATATATCAGAGTGTTACAGTGAGGGGTGTGGGGTATATCAGAGTGCAACAGTGATTGGTGTGGAGTATATCAGAGTGTTACAGTGAGGGGTGTGGGGTATATCAGAGTGTTACAGTGAGGGGTGTGGGATATATCAGAGTGTTACAGTGAGGGGTGTGGGGTATATCAGAGTGTTACAGTGAGGGGTGTGGAATATATGAGAGTGTTACAGTGAGGGGTGTGGGGTATATCAGAGTGTTACAGTGATTGGTGTGGAGTATATCAGAGTGTTACAGTGAGGGGTGTTGGATATATCAGAATGTTACAGTGAAGGGTGTGGGGTATATCAGAGTGTTACAGTGATTGGTGTGGAGTATATCAGAGTGTTACAGTGAGGGGAGTGGGATATATCAGAGTGTTACATTGAGGGGTGTGGGATATATCAGGGTGTTACAGTGAGGGTTGTGGGGTATATCAGAGTGTTACAGTGATTGGTGTGGAGTATATCAGAGTGTTACAGTGAGGGGTGTGCGGTATATCAGTGTTACAGTGAGTGGTGTGGGGTATATCAGAGTGTTACAGTGAGGGGTGTGGGGTATATCAGAGTGTTACAGTGAGGGGTGTGGGGTATATCAGAGTGTTACAGTGAGGGGTGTGGGATATATCAGAGTGTTACAGTGAGGGGTGTGGGATATATCAGAGTGTTACAGTGAGGGGTGTGGGGTATATCAGAGTGTTACAGTGAGGGGTGTGGGATATATCAGAGCGTTACAGTGAGGGGTGTGGAGTATATCAGAGTGTTACAGTGAGGGGTGCGGAGTATATCAGAGTGTTACAGTGAGGGGTGTGGGGTATATCAGAGTGTTACAGTGAGGGGTGTGGGAAAAATCAGAGTGTTACAGTGAGGGGTGTGGGGTATATCAGAGTGTTACAGTGAGGGGTGTGGAATATATGAGAGTGTTACAGTGAGGGGTGTGGGGTATATCAGAGTGTTACAGTGATTGGTGTGGAGTATATCAGAGTGTTACAGTGAGGGGTGTTGGATATATCAGAATGTTACAGTGAAGGGTGTGGGGTATATCAGAGTGTTACAGTGATTGGTGTGGAGTATATCAGAGTGTTACAGTGAGGGGTGTGGGATATATCAGAGTGTTACATTGAGGGGTGTGGGATATATCAGGGTGTTACAGTGAGGGTTGTGGGGTATATCAGAGTGTTACAGTGAGGGGTGTGGGGTATATCAGTGTTAAAGTGAGGGGTGTGGGGTATATCAGTGTTACAGTGAGGGGTGTGGGGTATATCAGTGTTACAGTAAGGGGTGTGGGATATATCAGAGTGTTACAGTGAGGGGTGTGGGGTATATCAATGTTACAGTGAGTGGTGTGGGGTATATCAGAGTGTTACAGTGAGGGGTGTGGGGTATATCAGAGTGTTACAGTGAGGGGTGTGGGATATATCAGAGTGTTACAGTGAGAGGTGTGGGATGAATCAGAGTGTTACAGTGAGGGTTGTGGCATATATCAGTGTGTTACAGTGAGAGGTGTGGGATATATCAGTGTTACAGTGAGGGGTGTGGGATATATCACTGTGATACAGAGAGAGGTGTGGGGTATATCAGTGTATTACAGTAAGGGGTGTGGGATATTTCAGAGTGTTGCAGTGAGGGGTGTGGGGTATATCAGAGTGTTACAGTGAGGGGTGTGGGTTATTTCAGAGTGTTACAGTGAGGGGTGTGGGATATATCAGACTGTTACAGTGAGGGGTGTGGGGTATATCAGAGAGTAACAGTGAGGGGTGTGGGATATATCAGAGTGTTAAAGTGAGGGGTGTGGGGTATATCCGAGTGTTACAGTGAGGGATGTGGGGTATATCAAAGTGTTACAGCGAGGGTTGTGGCATATATCGGAATGTTACAGTGAGAGGTGTGGGATATATCAGTGTTACAGTGAGGGGTGTGGGGTATATCAGTGTTACAGTGCGGGGTGTGGGATATACCAGAGTGTTACAGTGAGGGGTATATCAGAGTGTTATAGCGAGGGGTGTGGGATATATCCGAGTGTTACAGTGAGGGATGGGGAAATATCAGAGTGTTACAGTGTGGGGTGTGGGTTATTTCAGAGTGTTACAGTGAGGGGTGTGGGATATATCAGACTGTTACAGTGAGGGGTGTGGGGTATATCAGAGAGTAACAGTGAGGGGTGTGGGATATATCAGAGTGTTAAAGTGAGGGGTGTGGGGTATATCCGAGTGTTACAGTGAGGGATGTGGGGTATATCAAAGTGTTACAGCGAGGGTTGTGGCATATATCGGAATGTTACAGTGAGAGGTGTGGGATATATCAGTGTTACAGTGAGGGGTGTGGGGTATATCAGTGTTACAGTGCGGGGTGTGGGATATATCAGAGTGTTACAGTGAGGGGTATATCAGAGTGTTATAGCGAGGGGTGTGGGATATATCCGAGTGTTACAGTGAGGGATGGGGAAATATCAGAGTGTTACAGTGAGGGGTGTGGGATATATCAGAGTGTTACAGTGAGGGGTGTGGGATATATCAGAGTGTTACAGTGAGGGGTGTGGGATATATCAGAGTGTTACAGTGAGGGGTGTGGGATATATCAGAGTGCTACGGTGAGGGGTGTGGAGTATATCAGAGTGTTACAATGAGGGGTGTGGGATATTTCAGAGTGTTACAGTGAGGGGTGTGGGATATTTCAGAGTGTTACAGTGAGGTGTGTGGGATATATCAGAGTATTACAATGAGAGGTGTGGGGTATAGCAGAGTGTTACAGTGAGGGGTGTGGGGTATATCAGTGTTAGAGTAAGGGGTGTGGGGTATATCAGAGTGTTACAGTGAGGTGTGTGGGATATATCAGAGTCTTACAGTGAGAGGTGTGGGGTATATCAGAGTGTTACAGTGAGGGGTGTGGGGTATATAAGATGTAATAATGAGGGGTGTGGGGTATATCAGAGTGTTACAGTGAGAGGTGTGGGATAAATCAGAGTGTTACAGAGAGGGTTGTGGGATATATCAGAGTCTTACAGCGAGGGTTGAGGCATATATCAGAGTGTTACAGTGAGAGGTGTGTGGTATATCAGTGTTACAGTGAGGGGTGTGGGATATATCACTGTGATACAGAAAGGTGTGTGGGGTATATCAGTGTGTTACAGTGAGATGTGTGCAGGATATATCAGAATGTTACAGTGAGGGATGTGGAGTATATCAGAGTGTTACAGTGAGTGTGTGGGGAAGATCAGAGTGTTACAGTGAGGGGTGTGGGGTATATCAGAGTGTTACATTGAGGGGTGTGGGTTATATCAGAGTGTTACAGTGAGGGGTGTGGGGTATATCAGAGTGTTATAGTGAGGGGGTGGGGTATTTCAGAGTGTTACAGTGAAGGTGTGGGATAAATCAGAGAGTTACAGTGAGGGTTGTGGGATATATTAGAGTGTTACAGTGAGGTTTGTGGCATATATCAGAGTGTTACAGTGAGAGGTGTGAATATATCAGTGATAAAGTGAGGGGTGTGGGATATATCACTGTGATACAGAGAGGGGTGTGGGGTATATCAGAGTGTTACAGTGAGGGGTGTGGGGTATATAGGAGTGTTACAGTGAGGGGTGTGGGATATATCAGAGTGTTACAGTGAGGGGTGTGGGATATATCAGAGTGTTACAGTGAGGGGTGTGGGGTATATCAGAGTGTTACACTGAGGGGTGTGGGGGATATCAGAGTGTTAGAATGAGGGGTGTGGGGTATGTCAGAGTGTTACAGTGAGGGGTGCGGGGTATATCAGAGTGTTACAGTGAGGGGTGTGGTGTATATCAGAGTGTTAGAGTGAGGGGTGTGGGGAATATCAGTGTGATACAGAGAGGGGTGTGGGGTATATAAGTGTGTTACAGTGAGGGGTGCGCGATATATCAGAGTGTTACAATGAGGGGTGTGGAGTATATCAGAGTGTTACAGTGAGGGGTGTGGGATATTTGAAAGTGTTGCAGTAAGGGGTGTGGGGTATATGAGAGTGTTACAGTGAGGGGTGTGGGGTATATCAGAGTGTTAGAGTGAGGGGTCTGGGTTATTTCAGAGTGTTACAGTGAGGGGTGTGGGATATATCAGAGTGTTACAGTGAGAGGTGTGAGATACATCAGAGTGTTACAGTGAGGGTTGTGGGATATATCAGAGTGTTACAGTGAGAGGTGTGGGATATATCAGTGTTATAGTGAGGGGTGTGGGATATATCCCTGTGATACAGAAAGGGGTGTGGGGTATATCAGTGTGTTACAGTGAGGGGTGTGCAGGATATATCAGAGTGTTACAGTGAGTGGTGTGGGATATATCAGAGCGTTACAGTGAGGGGTGTGGGATATATCAGAGTGTTACAGTGAGGGGGGTGGGATATATCAGAGTGTTACAGTGAGGGGTGAGGGATATATCAGAGTGTTACAGTGAGGGGTGTGGGGTATGTAAGAGTGTTACAGTGAGGGGTGTGGGATAAATCAGAGTGTTACAGTGAGGGTTGTGGGAGATATCAGAGTGTTACAGTGAGAGGTGTGGGATATATCAGTGTTACAGTGAGGGGTGTGGGGTATACCAGTGTTACAGTAAGGGGTGTGGGGTATATCAGAGTGTTACAGTGAGGGGTGTGGGGTATATCAGAGTGTTACAGTGAGGGGGGTGGGGTATATCAGTGTGTTACAGTGAGGGGTGTGGGAAAAATCAGAGTGTTACAGTGAGGGGTGTGGGATATATCAGTGTTAAAGTGAGGGGTGTGGGATATATCACTGTGATATAGAGAGTGGTGTGTGGTATATCAGAGAGTTACAGTGACGCGTGTGGGGTATATCAGAGTGTTACAGTGAGGGGCGTGGAGTATATCAGAGTGTTACTGTGAGAGGTGTGGGATATATCAGAGTGTTATATTTAGGGGTGTGGGGTATATCAGAGTGTTACAGTGAAGGGTGTGGGGTATATCAGAGTGTTACACTGAGGGGTGTGGGGGATATCAGAGTGTTACAATGAGGGGTGTGGGGTATGTCAGAGTGTTACAGTGAGGGGTGCGGGGTATATCAGAGTGTTAAAGTGAGGGGTGTGGGGTATATCAGTGTTACAGTGAGGGGTGTGGTGTATATCAGAGTGTTACTGTGAGGGGTGTGGGATATATCAGAGTGTTACAGTGAGGGGTGTGGGGTATATCAGAGTGTTACAGTGAGGGGTGTGGGATATATCAGAGTGTTACAGTGAGGGGTGTGGGATATATCAGAGTGTTACAGTGAGGGGAATGGGCTATATCTCTTTTACAGTGAGGGGGTGTGGGGTAAATCAGAGTGTTACAGTGAGGGGTGTGGGGTTTATCAGAGTGTTGCAGTGAGCGGTGAGGGGTATTCCAGTGTGTTACAGTGAGGGCTGAGGGATATATACGAGTGTTACAGTGAGGGGTGAGGGATATATCAGAGTGTTACAGTGAGGGGTGTGGGATATTTCAGAGTGTTACAGTGAGGGGTGTGGGGTATATCAGGGTGTTACAGTGAGGGGTGCAGGGTATATCAGAGTGTTACAGTGAGGGGTGTGGCATATATCAGTGTGTTGCAGTGGGGGGTGTGGGGTATATAAATGTTAAAGTGAGGGGTGTGCGGTATATCAGTGTTACAGTGAGGGGTGTGGGGTATATCAGTGTTACAGTAAGGGGTGTGGAATATATCAGAGTGTTACAGTGAGGGGTGTGGGGTATATCAGTGTTACAGTGAGTGGTGTGGGGTATATCAGATTGTTACGATGAGGGGTGTGGGATATATCAGAGTGTTACAGTGAGGGGTGTGGGATATATCAGAGTGTTACAGTGAGGGGTGTGGGGTATATCAGAGTGTTACAGTGAGGGGTGTGGGATATATCAGAGTGTTACAGTGAGGGGTGTGGGATATCTCAGTGTTACAGTGAGGGGTGTGGGATATATCACTGTGATACAGAGAGAGGTGTGGGGTATATCAGTGTGTTACAGTTAGGTGTGAAGGATATATCAGAGTCTAACAGTGAGGGGTGTGGAGTATATCAGAGTGTTACAGTGAAAGGTGTGGGATATATCAGAGTGTTACAGTGAGGGGTGTGGGGTATATCAGAGTGTTACAGTGAGGGGTGTGGGGGATATCAGACTGTTACAATGAGGGGTGTGGGGTATGTCAGAGTGTTACAGTGAGGGGTGCGGGTTACAGCAGTGTGTTACAGTGAGGGGTATGGGGTATATCAGTGTATTACAGTAAGGGGTGTGGGATATTCCAGAGTGTTACAGTGAGGGGTGTGGGGTATATCAGAGTGTTACAGTGAGGTGTGTGGGTTATTTCAGAGTGCTACAGTGAGGGGTGAGGGATATATCAGAATGTAAAATGAGGGGTGTGGGGTATATCAGAGAGTAACAGTGAGGGGTGTGGGATATATCAGAGTGTTAAAGTGAGGGGTGTGGGGTATATCCGAGTGTTACAGTGAGGGATGTGGGGTATATCAAAGTGTTACAGCGAGGGTTGTGGCATATATCGGAATGTTACAGTGAGAGGTGTGGGATATATCAGTGTTACAGTGAGGGGTGTGGGGTATATCAGTGTTACAGTGCGGGGTGTGGGATATACCAGAGTGTTACAGTGAGGGGTATATCAGAGTGTTATAGCGAGGGGTGTGGGATATATCCGAGTGTTACAGTGAGGGATGGGGAAATATCAGAGTGTTACAGTGAGGGGTGTGGGATATATCAGAGTGTTACAGTGAGGGGTGTGGGATATATCAGAGTGTTACAGTGAGGGGTGTGGGATATATCAGAGTGTTACAGTGAGGGGTGTGGGATATATCAGAGTGCTACAGTGAGGGGTGTGGAGTATATCAGAGTGTTACAATGAGGGGTGTGGGATATTTCAGAGTGTTACAGTGAGGGGTGTGGGATATTTCAGAGTGATACAGTGAGGTGTGTGGGATATGTCAGAGTATTACAATGAGAGGTGTGGGGTATATCAGAGTGTTACAGTGAGGGGTGTGGGGTATATCAGTGTTAGAGTAAGGGGTGTGGGGTATATAAGAGCGTTACAGTGAGGGGTGTGGAGTATATCAGAGTGTTACAGTGAGGGGTGCAGAGTATATCAGAGTGTTACAGTGAGGGGTGTGGGGTATATCAGAGTGTTACAGTGAGGGGTGTGGGAAAAATCAGAGTGGTACAGTGAGGGGTGTGGGATATATCAGAGTGTTACAGTGAGGGGTGTGGGATATATCAGAGTGTTACAGTTCGGGGTGTGGGATATATCAGAGTGTTACAGTGAGGGGTGTGGGATATATCAGAGTGTTACAGTCAGGGGTGTTGGATATATCAGAGTGTTACAGTGAGCGGCGTGGGATATATCAGAGTGTTACAGTGAGGGGTGTGGGATATATCAGAGTGTTACAGTGAGGTGTGTGGGTTATATCAGACTGTTACAGTGAGGGGTGTGGGATATATTAGAGTGTTACAGTGAGGGGTGTGGGGTATATCAGAGTGTTACAGTGAGGGGTGTGGGGTATATCAGAGTGTTACAGTGAGGGGTGTGGGATATATGAGAGTGTTACAGTGAGGGGTGTGGGGTATATCAGAGTGTTACAGTGATTGGTGTGGAGTGTAACAGAGTGTTAGAGTGAGGGGTGTTGGATATATCAGAATGTTACAGTGAAGGGTGTGGGGTATATCAGAGTGTTACAGTGATTGGTGTGGATTATATCAGAGTGTTACAGAGAGGGGTGTGGGATATATCAGAGTGTTACATTGAGGGGTGTGGGATATATCAGGGTGTTACAGTGAGGGTTGTGGGGTATATCAGAGTGTTACAGTGATTGGTGTGGAGTATATCAGAGTGTTACAGTGAGGGGTGAGGGATATATCAGAGTGTTACAGTGAGGGGTGTGGGATATATCAGAGTGCTACAGTGAGGGGTGTGGAGTATATCAGAGTGTTACAATGAGGGGTGTGGGATATTTCAGAGTGTTACAGTGAGGGGTGTGGGATATTTCAGAGTGTTACAGTGAGGTGTGTGGGATATATCAGAGTCTTACAATGAGAGGTGTGGGGTATAGCAGAGTGTTACAGTGAGGGGTGTGGGGTATATAAGATGTAATAATGAGGGGTGTGGGGTATATCAGAGTGTTACAGTGAGAGCTGTGGGATAAATCAGAGTGTTACAGAGAGGGTTGTGGGATATATCAGAGTCTTACAGCGAGGGTTGAGGCATATATCAGAGTGTTACAGTGAGAGGTGTGGGGTATATCAGTGTTACAGTGAGGGGTGTGGGATATATCACTGTGATACAGAAAGGTGTGTGGGGTATATCAGTGTGTTACAGTGAGATGTGTGCAGGATATATCAGAATGTTACAGTGAGGGATGTGGAGTATATCAGAGTGTTACAGTGAGTGTGTGGGGAAGATCAGAGTGTTACAATGAGGGGTGTGGGGTATATCAGAGTGTTACATTGAGGGGTGTGGGTTATATCAGAGTGTTACAGTGAGGGGTGTGGGGTATATCAGAGTGTTATAGTGAGGGGGTGGGGTATTTCAGAGTGTTACAGTGAAGGTGTGGGTAAATCAGAGAGTTACAGTGAGGGTTGTGGGATATATTAGAGTGTTACAGTGAGGTTTGTGGCATATATCAGAGTGTTACAGTGAGAGGTGTGAATATAGCAGTGATAAAGTGAGGGGTGTGGGATATATCACTGTGATACAGAGAGGGGTGTGGGGTATATCAGAGTGTTACAGTGAGGGGTGTGGGGTATATAGGAGTGTTACAGTGAGGGGTGTGGGATATATCAGAGTGTTACAGTGAGGGGTGTGGGATATATCAGAGTGTTACACTGAGGGGTGTGGGGGATATCAGAGTGTTAGAATGAGGGGTGTGGGGTATGTCAGAGTGTTACAGTGAGGGGTGCGGGGTATATCAGAGTGTTACAGTGAGGGGTGTGGTGTATATCAGAGTGTTAGAGTGAGGGGTGTGGGGAATATCAGTGTGATACAGAGAGGGGTGTGGGGTATATAAGTGTGTTACAGTGAGGGGTGCGCGATATATCAGAGTGTTACAATGAGGGGTGTGGAGTATATCAGAGTGTTACAGTGAGGGGTGTGGGATATTTGAAAGTGTTGCAGTAAGGGGTGTGGGGTATATGAGAGTGTTACAGTGAGGGGTGTGGGGTATATCAGAGTGTTAGAGTGAGGGGTCTGGGTTATTTCAGAGTGTTACAGTGAGGGGTGTGGGATATATCAGAGTGTTACAGTGAGAGGTGTGAGATACATCAGAGTGTTACAGTGAGGGTTGTGGGATATATCAGAGTGTTACAGTGAGAGGTGTGGGATATATCAGTGTTATAGTGAGGGGTGTGGGATATATCCCTGTGATACAGAATGGGGTGTGGGGTATATCAGTGTGTTACAGTGAGGGGTGTGCAGGATATATCAGAGTGTTACAGTGAGTGGTGTGGGATATATCAGAGCGTTACAGTGAGGGGTGTGGGATATATCAGAGTGTTACAGTGAGGGGGGTGGGATATATCAGAGTGTTACAGTGAGGGGTGTGGGATAAATCAGAGTGTTACAGTGAGGGTTGTTGGATATATCAGAGTGTTACAGTGAGAGGTGTGGGATATATCAGTGTTACAGTGAGGGGTGTGGGGTATACCAGTGTTACAGTAAGGGGTGTGGGGTATATCAGAGTGTTACAGTGAGGGGTGTGGGGTATATCAGAGTGTTACAGTGAGGGGGGTGGGGTATATCAGTGTGTTACAGTGAGGGGTGTGGGAAAAATCAGAGTGTTACAGTGAGGGGTGTGGGATATATCAGAGTGTTACAGTGAGGGGAATGGGCTATATCTCTTTTACAGTGAGGGGGTGTGGGGTAAATCAGAGTGTTACAGTGAGGGGTGTGGGGTTTATCAGAGTGTTGCAGTGAGCGGTGAGGGGTATTCCAGTGTGTTACAGTGAGGGCTGAGGGATATATACGAGTGTTACAGTGAGGGGTGAGGGATATATCAGAGTGTTACAGTGAGGGGTGTGGGATATTTCAGAGTGTTACAGTGAGTGGTGTGGGGTATATCAGGGTGTTACAGTGAGGGGTGCGGGGTATATCATAGTGTTACAGTGAGGGGTGTGGCATATATCAGTGTGTTGCAGTGGGGGGTGTGGGGTATATAAATGTTAAAGTGAGGGGTGTGCGGTATATCAGTGTTACAGTGAGGGGTGTGGGGTATATCAGTGTTACAGTAACGGGTGTGGGATATATCAGAGTGTTACAGTGAGGGGTGTGGGGTATATCAGTGTTACAGTGAGTGGTGTGGGGTATATCAGATTGTTACGATGAGGGGTGTGGGATATATCAGAGTGTTACAGTGAGGGGTGTGGGATATATCAGAGTGTTACAGTGAGGGGTGTGGGGTATATCAGAGTGTTACAGTGAGGGGTGTGGGATATATCAGAGTGTTACAGTGAGGGGTGTGGGATATATCAGAGTGTTACAGTGAAGGGTTTGGGGTATATCAGAGTGTTACAGTGAGAGGTGTGGGATATCTCAGTGTTACAGTGAGGGGTGTGGGATATATCACTGTGATACAGAGAGAGGTGTGGGGTATATCAGTGTGTTACAGTGAGGTGTGAAGGATATATCAGAGTCTAACAGTGAGGGGTGTGGAGTATATCAGAGTGTTACAGTGAAAGGTGTGGGATATATCAGAGTGTTACAGTCAGGGGTGTGGGGTATATCAGAGTGTTACAGTGAGGGGTGTGGGGGATATCAGACTGTTACAATGAGGGGTGTGGGGTATGTCAGAGTGTTACAGTGAGGGGTGCGGGTTACAGCAGTGTGTTACAGTGAGGGGTATGGGGTATATCAGTGTATTACAGTAAGGGGTGTGGGATATTCCAGAGTGTTACAGTGAGGGGTGTGGGGTATATCAGAGTGTTACAGTGAGGTGTGTGGGTTATTTCAGAGTGTTACAGTGAGGGGTGAGGGATATATCAGAGTGTTACAGTGAGGGGTGTGGGGTATATCAGAGAGTAACAGTGAGGGGTGTGGGATATATCAGAGTGTTAAAGTGAGGGGTGTGGGGTATATCCGAGTGTTACAGTGAGGGATGTGGGGTATATCAAACTGTTACAGCGAGGGTTGTGGCATATATCGGAATGTTACAGTGAGAGGTGTGGGATATATCAGTGTTACAGTGAGGGGTGTGGGGTATATCAGTGTTACAGTGCGGGGTGTGGGATATACCAGAGTGTTACAGTGAGGGGTATATCAGAGTGTTATAGCGAGGGGTGTGGGATATATCCGAGTGTTACAGTGAGGGATGGGGAAATATCAGAGTGTTACAGTGAGGGGTGTGGGATATATCAGAGTGTTACAGTGAGGGGTGTGGGATATATCAGAGTGTTACAGTGAGGGGTGTGGGATATATCAGAGTGTTACAGTGAGGGGTGTGGGATATATCAGAGTGCTACAGTGAGGGGTGTGGAGTATATCAGAGTGTTACAATGAGGGGTGTGGGATATTTCAGAGTGTTACAGTGAGGGGTGTGGGATATTTCAGAGTGATACAGTGAGGTGTGTGGGATATATCAGAGTATTACAATGAGAGGTGTGGGGTATATCAGAGTGTTACAGTGAGGGGTGTGAGGTATATCAGTGTTAGAGTAAGGGGTGTGGGGTATATAAGAGCGTTACAGTGAGGGGTGTGGAGTATATCAGAGTGTTACAGTGAGGGGTGCAAAGTATATCAGAGTGTTACAGTGAGGGGTGTGGGGTATATCAGAGTGTTACAGTGAGGGGTGTGGGAAAAATCAGAGTGGTACAGTGAGGGGTGTGGGATATATCAGAGTGTTACAGTGAGGGGTGTGGGATATATCAGAGTGTTACAGTTCGGGGTGTGCGATATATCAGAGTGTTACAGTGAGGGGTGTGGGATATATCAGAGTGTTACAGTCAGGGGTGTTGGATATATCAGAGTGTTACAGTGAGCGGCGTGGGATATATCAGAGTGTTACAGTGAGGGGTGTGGGATATATCAGAGTGTTACAGTGAGGTGTGCGGGTTATATCAGACTGTTACAGTGAGGGGTGTGGGATATATTAGAGTGTTACAGTGAGGGGTGTGGGGTATATCAGAGTGTTACAGTGAGGGGTGTGGGGTATATCAGAGTGTTACAGTGAGGGGTGTGGGATATATGAGAGTGTTACAGTGAGGGGTGTGGGGTATATCAGAGTGTTACAGTGATTGGTGTGGAGTGTAACAGAGTGTTAGAGTGAGGGGTGTTGGATATATCAGAATGTTACAGTGAAGGGTGTGGGGTATATCAGAGTGTTACAGTGATTGGTGTGGATTATATCAGAGTGTTACAGAGAGGGGTGTGGGATATATCAGAGTGTTACATTGAGGGGTGTGGGATATATCAGGGTGTTACAGTGAGGGTTGTGGGGTATATCAGAGTGTTACAGTGATTGGTGTGGAGTATATCAGAGTGTTACAGTTAGGGGTGAGGGATATATCAGAGTGTTACAGTGAGGGGTGTGGGATCTTTCAGAGTGTTACAGTGAGGGGTGTGGGATATATCAGAGTGTTACAGTGAGGGGTGTGGGGTATATAAGTGTTACAGTGAGGGGTGTGCGGTATATCAGTGTTACAGTGAGGGGTGTGGGGTATATCAGTGTTACAGTAAGGGGTGTGGGATATATCAGAGTGTTACAGTGAGGGGTGTGGGGTATATCAGTGTTACAGTCAGTGGTGTGGTGTATATCAGAGTGTTACGATGAGGGGTGTCGGGTATATCAGAGTGTTACAGTGAGGGGTGTGGGATATATCAGAGTGTTACAGTGAGGGGTGTGGGATATATCAGAGTGTTACAGTGAGGGGTGTGGGATATATCAGAGTGTTACAGTGAGGGGTGTAGGGTATATCAGAGTGTTACAGTGAGAGGTGTGGGATATATCAGTGTTACAGTGAGGGGTGTGGGATATATCACTGTGATACAGAGAGAGGTGTGGGGTCTATCAGTGTGTTACAGTTTGGTGTGAAGGATATATCAGAGTCTAACAGTGAGGGGTGTGGAGTATATCAGAGTGTTACAGTGAAAGGTGTGGGATATATCAGAGTGTTACAGTGAGGGGTGTGCGGGATATCAGACTGTTACAATGAGGGGTGTGGGGTATGTCAGAGTGTTACAGAGAGGGGTGCGGTTTATAGCAGTGTGTTACAGTGAGGGGTGTGGGGTATATCAGTGTATTACAGTAAGGGTGTGGGATATTTCAGAGTGTTACAGTGAGGGGTGTGGGGTATATCAGAGTGTTACAGTGAGGGTTGTGGGTTATTTCAGAGTGTTACAGTGAGGGGTGAGGGATATATCAGAGTGTTACAGTGAGGGGTGTGCGATATATCAGACTGTTACAGTGAGGGGTGTGGGGTATATCAGAGAGTAACAGTGAGGGGTGTGGGATATATCAGAGTGTTAAAGTGAGGGGTGTGGGGTATATCCGAGTGTTACAGTGAGGGATGTGGGGTATATCAAAGTGTTACAGCGAGGGTTGTGGCATATATCGGAATGTTACAGTGAGAGGTGTGGGATATATCAGTGTTACAGTGAGGGGTGTGGGGTATATCAGTGTTACAGTGCGGGGTGTGGGATATACCAGAGTGTTACAGTGAGGGGTATATCAGAGTGTTATAGCGAGGGTTGTGGGATATATCCGAGTGTTACAGTGAGGGATGGGGAAATATCAGAGTGTTACAGTGAGGGGTGTGGGATATATCAGATGTTACAGTGAGGGGTGTGGGATATATCAGAGTGTTACAGTGAGGGGTGTGGGATATATCAGAGTGTTACAGTGCGGGGTGTGGGATATATCAGAGTGCTACAGTGAGGGGTGTGGAGTATATCAGAGTGTTAAAGTGAGGGGTTTGGGGTATATCAGTGTTAGAGTAAGGGGTGTGGGGTATATCAGAGTGTTACAGTGAGGTGTGTGGGATATATCAGAGTCTTACAGTGAGAGGTGTGGGGTATATCAGAGTGTTACAGTGAGGGGTGTGGGGTATATAAGATGTAATAATGAGTGGTGTGGGGTATATCAGAGTGTTACAGTGAGAGGTGTGGGATAAATCAGAGTGTTACAGAGAGGGTTGTGGGATATATCAGAGTCTTACAGCGAGGGTTGAGGCATATATCAGAGTGTTACAGTGAGAGGTGTGGGGTATATCAGTGTTACAGTGAGGGGTGTGGGATATATCACTGTGATACAGAAAGGGGTGTGGGGTATATCAGTGTGTTACAGTGAGATGTGTGCAGGATATATCAGAGTGTTACAGTGAGGGATGTGGAGTATATCAGAGTGTTACAGTGAGGGGTGTGGGCAAGAACAGAGTGTTACAGTGAGGGGTGTGGTGTATATCAGAGTGTTACATTGAGGGGTGTGGGTTATATCAGAGTGTTACAGTGAGAGGTGTGGGGTATATCAGAGTGTTATAGTGAGGGGGTGGGGTATTTCAGAGTGTTACAGTGAAGGTGTGGGATAACTCAGAGAGTTACAGTGAGGGTTGTGGGATATATTAGAGTGTTACAGTGAGGTTTGCGGCATATATCAGAGTGTTACAGTGAGAGGTGTGAATATATCAGTGTTAAAGTGAGGGGTGTGGGATATATCACTGTGATACAGAGAGGGGTGTGGGGTATATCAGAGTGTTACAGTGAGGGTGGTGGGGTATATAGGAGTGTTACAGTGAGGGGTGTGGGATATATCAGAGTGTTACAGTGAGGGGTGTGGGATATATCAGAGTGTTACAGTGAGGGGTGTGGCGTATATCAGAGTGTTACACTGAGGGGTGTGGGGGATATCATAGTGTTAGAATGAGGGGTGTGGGGTATGTCAGAGTGTTACAGTGAGGGGTGCGGGGTATATCAGAGTGTTACAGTGAGGGGTGTGGGGTATATCAGAGTGTTAGAGTGAGGGGTGTGGGATATATCAGAGTGTTACAGTGAGAGGTGCGAGATACATCAGAGTGTTACAGTGAGGGTTGTGGGATATATCAGAGTCTTACAGTGAGGGTTGTGGCATATATCAGAGTGTTACAGTGAGAGGTGTGGGATATATCAGTGTTATAGTGAGGGGTGTGGGATATATCACTGTGATACAGAAAGGGGTGTGGGGTATTTCAGTGTGTTACAGTGAGGGGTGTGCAGGATATATCAGAGTGTTAGAGTGAGGGGTGTGGGGTATATCAGAGTGTTACAGTGAGGGGTGTGGAGAATATCAGAGTGTTACTGTGAGGGGCATGGGATATTTCAAAGCGTTACAGTGAGTGGTGTGGGATATATCAGAACGTTACAGTGAGGGGTGTGGGATATATCAGAGTGTTACAGTGAGGGGGGTGGGATATATCAGAGTGTTACAGTGAGTGGTGTGGGATATATCAGAGTGTTACAGTGAGGGGTGTGGGGTATATCAGAGTGTTACAGTGAGGGGTGTGGGATAAATCAGAGTGTTACAGTGAGGGTTGTGGGATATATCAGAGTGTTACAGTGAGAGGTGTGGGATATATCAGTGTTACAGTGAGTGGTGTGGCGTATACCAGTGTTACAGTAAGGGGTGTGGGGTATATCAGAGTGTTACAGTGAGGGGTGTGGGGTATATCAGAGTGTTACAGTGAGGGGGGTGGGGTACATCAGTGTGTTACAGTGAGGGGTGTGGGAAAAATCAGATTGTTACAGTGAGGTGTGTGGGATATATCAGTGTTAAGGTGAGGGGTGTGGGATATATCACTGTGATACAGAGAGTGGTGTGTGGTATATCAGAGAGTTACAGTGACGCGTGTGGGGTATATCAGAGTGTTACAGTGAGGGGCGTGGAGTATATCTGAGTGTTACTGTGAGAGGTGTGGGATATAACAGAGTGTTACATTGAGGGGTGTGGGGTATATCAGAGTGTTACAGTGAAGGGTGTGGGGTATATCAGAGTGTTGCAGTGAGCGGTGAGGGGTATTCCAGTGTGTTTCAGTGAGGACTGCGGGATATATAAGAGTGTTACAGTGAGGGGTGTGGGGAATATCAGTGTGATATAGAGAGGGGTGTGGGATATATCAGAGTGTTACAGTGAGGGGTGCGGGATAAATCAGTGTGTTACAGTGAGGGGTGTGGAGTATATCAAAGTGTTACAGTGATTGGTGTGGGATATTTCAGAGTGTTACAGTGAGGGGTGTGGGGTATATCAGGGTGATACAGTGAGGGGTGCGGGGTATATCAGAGTGTTACAGTGAGGGGTGTGGCATATATAAGTGTGTTGCAGTGGGGGGTGTGGGGTATATCAGAGTGTTACAGTGAGGGGTGTGGGATATATCAGAGTGTTACAGTGAGGGGTGTGGGGTATATCAGAGTGTAACTGTGAGGGATGTGGGATATATCAGAGTGTTGCAGTGAGGGGTGTGGGGTATATCCGAGTGTTACAGTGAGGGGTGTGGGATATATCAGAGTGTTACAGTGAGGGTTGTGGCATATGTCAGAGTGTTACAGTGAGAGGTGTGGGATAGATCAGTGTTATAGTGAGTGGTGTGGGGTATATCAGTGTTACAGTGAGTGGTGTGGGATATATCAGTGTGTTACAGTGAGGGGTATATCAGAGTGTTTCAGTGAGGGTGTGTGGGGTTTATCAGAGTGTAACAGTGAGCGGAGAGGGGTATTCCAGTGTGTTACTGTGAGGGGTGTGGGATATATCAGAGTGTTACAGTGAGGGGTGTGGGGAATATCAGTGTGATACAGAGAGGGGTGTGGGGTATATCAGTGTGTTACAGTGAGGAGTGCGGGATATATCAGAGTGTTAAAGTGATGGGTGTGTAGTATATCAGAGTGATACAGTGAGGGGTGTGGGGTATATCAGTGTTGCAGTGAGGGGTGTGGGGTATATCAGAGTGTTACAGGAAGGGTTGTGGGGTATATCAGTGTTACAGTGAGGGGTGTGGGGTATATCAGAGTGTTACAGTGAGGGGTGTGGGGTATATCAGAGTGTTACAGTGAGGGGTCTGGGTTATTTCAGAGGGTTACAGTGAGGGGTGTGGGCTATATCAGAGTGTTACAGTGAGGGGTGTGGGATATATCAGAGTGTTACAGCGAGGGGTGTGGTGTATATCAGAGTGTAACAGTGAGGGGTGTGGGTTATATCAGAGTGTTACAGTGAGGGGTGTGGGCTATATCCGAGTGTTACAGTCAGGGTTGTGGGGTATATCAGAGTGTTACAGTGAGGGTTGAGGCATATATCAGAGTGTTACAGTGAGAGGTGTGGGATATATCAGTGTTACAGTGAGGGATGTGGTGTATACCAGTGTTACTGTGAGGGGTGTGGGATATATCAGAGTGTTACAGTGAGGGGTGTATCAGAGTGTTACAGTGAGGGGTGTGGGGTATATCAGTGTTACAGTGAGGAGTGTGGGTTATATCAGAGTGTTACAGTGAAGGATGTGGGGTATATCAGAGTGTTACAGCGAGGGTTGTGGCATATATCAGGGTGCTACAGTAAGAGGTGTGGGATATATCAGTGTTACAGTGAGGGGTGTGGGTTATATCAGTGTTAGAGTGAGGGGTGTGGGATATATCAGAGTGTTGCAGTGAGTGGTATATCAGAGTGTTACAGTGAGGGGTGTGGGATATATCACAGTGTTACAGTGAGGGGTGTCGGGTATATCAGAGTGTTACAGTGAGGGGTGTTGGATATATAAGTGAGTTACATTGAGGGGTGTGGCGTATATCAGAGTGTTACAGTGAGGGGTGTGGGATATATCGGAGTGTTACAGTGAGGGGTGCGGGGTATATCAGACTGTTACCGTGAGGGGTGTGGGGTATAGCAGAGTGTTACAGTGAGGGGTGTGGGATATATCAGAGTGTTACAGTGAGGAGTGTGGGATATATCAGAGTGTTACAGTGAGGGGTGTGGGATATATCAGAGTGTTACAGTGAGGGGTGTGGGGTATATCAGAGAGTTACAGTGAGGGGTGTGGGATATATCAGAGTGTTACAGTGATTGGTGTGGAGTATATCAGAGTGTTACAATGAGGGGTGTTGGATATATCAGAGTGTTACAGTGAGGGGTGTGGGGTATATCAGAGTGTTACAGTGATTGGTGTGGAGTATATCAGAGTGTTACAGTGAGGGGTGTGTGGGGTATATCAGAGTGTTTCAGTGAGGGGTGTGGGGTATATCAGAATGTTACAGTGAGGGGTGTGGGATATATAAGAGCGTTACAGTGAGGGGTGTGGAGTATATCAGAGTGTTACAGTGAGGGGTGCGGAGTATATCAGAGTGTTACAGTGAGGGGTGTGGGGTATATCAGAGTGTTACAGTGAGGGGTGTGGGAAAAATCAGAGTGGTACAGTGAGGGGTGTGGGATATATCAGAGTGTTACAGTGAGGGGTGTGGGATCTATCAGAGTGTTACAGTGAGGGGTGTTGGATATATCAGAATGTTACAGTGAAGGGTGTGGTGTATATCAGAGTGTTACAGTGATTGGTGTGGAGCATATCAGAGTGTTACAGTGAGGGGTGTGGGATATATCAGAGTGTTACATTGAGGGGTGTGGGATATATCAGGGTGTTACAGTGAGGGTTGTGGGGTATATCAGAGTGTAACACTGATTGGTGTGGAGTATATCAGAGTGTTACAGTGAGGGGTGAGGGATATATCAGAGTGTTACAGTGGGGGGTGTGGGATCTTTCAGACTGTTACAGTGAGGGGTGTGGGATATATCAGAGTGTTACAGTGAGGGGTGTGGGGTATATCAGAGTGTTACAGTGAGGGGTGTGGGATATATCAGAGTGTTACAGTGAGGCGTGTGGGGTATATCAGAGTGTTACAGTGAGCGGTGTGGGGTATATCAGAGCGTTACAGTGAGGGGTGTGGAGTATATCAGAGTGTTACAGTGAGGGGTGCGGAGTATATCAGAGTGTTACAGTGAGGGGTGTGGGGTATATCTGAGTGTTACAGTGAGGAGTGTGGATTATATCAGAGTGTTACTGTGAGGGGTGTGGGATATTTCAGAGTGTTACAGTGAGGGGTGTGGGATCTTTCAGAGTGTTACAGTGAGGGGTGAGGAGTATATCAGAGTGTTACAGTGAGGGGTGTGGGATATTTCAGAGTGTTACAGTGAGGGGTGTGGGGTATATCAGGGTGTTACAGTGAGGGGTGCAGGGTATATCAGAGTGTTACTGTGAGGGGTGTGGCATATATCAGTGTGTTGCAGTGGGGGGTGTGGGGTATATCAGAGTGTTACAGTAAGGGGTGTGGGATATATCAGAGTGTTACAGTGAGGGGTGTGGGGTCTATCAGAGTGTTACAGTGAGCGGAGAGGGGTATTCAAGTGTGTTACTGTGAGTGGTGTGGGATATATCAGAGTGTGACAGTGAGGGGTGTGGGGAATATCAGTGTGATACAGAGAGGGGTGTGGGGTATATCAGTGTGTTACAGTGAGGAGTGCGGGATATATCAGAGTGCTAAAGTGATGGGTGTGTAGTATATCAGAGTGATACAGTGAGGGGTGTGGGGTATATCAGTGTTACAGTGAGGGGTGTGGGGTATATCAGAGTGTTACAGTAAGCTGTGGTGTATATCAGTGTTACAGTGAGGGGTGTGGGGTATATCAGAGTGTTACAGTGAGGGGTGTGGGGTATATCAGAGTGTTAAAGTGAGGGGTCTGGGTTATTTCAGAGGGTTACAGTGAGGGGTGTGGGCTATATCAGAGTGTTACAGTGAGGGGTGTGGGATATATCAGAGTGTTACAGCGAGGGGTGTGGTGTATATCAGAGTGTAACAGTGAAGGGTGTGGGTTATATCAGAGTGTTACAGTGAGGGGTGTGGGCTATATCCGAGTGTTACAGTGAGGGTTGTGGGGTATATCAGAGTGTTACAGTGAGGGTAGAGGCATATATCAGAGTGTTACAGTGAGATGTGTGGGATAGATCAGTGTTATAGTGAGGGGTGTGGGGTATATCAGTGTTACAGTGAGTGGTGTGGGATATATCAGTGTGTTACAGTGAGGGGTATATCAGAGTGTTACAGTGAGTGTGTGTGGGGTATATCAGAGTGTTACCGTGAGGGGAGAGGGGTATTCCAGTGTGTTACTGTGAGGGGTGTGTGATATATCAGAGTGTTACAGTGAGGGGTGTGGGGAATATCAGTGTTATACAGAGAGGGCTGTGGGGTATATCAGTGTGTTACAGTGTGGAGTGCGGGATATATCAGAGTGTTAAAGTGATGGGTGTGTAGTATATCAGAGTGATACAGTGAGGGGTGTGGGCTATATCAGTGTTACAGTGAGGGGTGTGGGGTATATCAGAGTGTTACAGTAAGGGTTGTGGTGTATATCAGTGTTACAGTGAGGGGCGTGGGGTATATCAGAGTGTTACAGTGAGGGGTCTGGGTTATTTCAGAGGGTTACAGTGAGGGGTGTGGGCTATATCAGAGTGTTACAGTGAGGGGTGTGGGATATATCAGAGTGTTACAGTGAGGGGTGTGGGTTATATCAGAGTGTTACAGTGAGGGGTGTGGGCTATATCCGAGTGTTACAGTCAGGGTTCTGGGGTATATCAGAGTGTTACAGTGAGAGGTGTGGGATATATCAGTGTTACAGTGAGGGGTGTGATGTATACCAGTGTTACTGTGAGGGGTGTGGGATATATCAGAGTGTTACAGTGAGGGGTGTATCAGAGTGTTACAGTGAGGGGTGTGGGGTATATCAGTGTTACAGTGAGCGGTGAGGGTTATATCAGAGTGTTACAGTGAAGGATGTGGGGTATATCAGAGTGTTACAGTGAGGGTTGTGGCATATATCAGGGTGTTACAGTAAGAGGTGTGGGATATATCAGTGTTACAGTGAGGGGTGTGGGTTATATCAGTGTTACAGTGAGGGGTGTGGGATATATCAGAGTGTTGCAGTGAGTGGTATATCAGAGTGTTACAGTGAGGGGTTTGGGATATATCACAGTGTTACAGTGAGGGGTGTGGGGTATATCAGAGTGTTACAGTGAGGGGTGTTGGATATATAAGTGAGTTACATTGAGGGGTGTGGCGTATATCAGAGTGTTACAGTGAGGGGTGTGGGATATATCGGAGTGTTACAGTGAGGGTGCGGGGTATATCAGAGTGTTACCGTGAGGGGTGTGGGGTATAGCAGAGTATTACAGTGAGGGGTGTGGGATATATCAGAGTGTTACAGTGAGGGGTGTGGGATATATCAGAGTGTTACAGTGAGGGGTGTGGGATATATCAGAGTGTTACAGTGAGGGGTGTGGGGTATATCAGAGTGTTACAGTGATTGGTGTGGAGTATATCAGAGTGTTTCAGTGAGGGGTGTGGGATATATCAGAGTGTTACAGTGAGGGGTGTGGGGTATATCAGAGTGTTACAGTGAGGGGTGTGGGATATATAACAGCGTTACAGTGAGGGGTGTGGAGTATATCAGAGTGTTACAGTGAGGGGTGCGGAGTATATCAGAGTGTTACAGTGAGGGGTGTGGGGTATATCAGAGTGTTACAGTGAGGGGAGTGGGGTATATCAGAGTGTTACAGTGAGGGCTGTGGGATATATCAGAGTTTTACAGTGAGGGGTGTTGGATATATCAGAGTGTTACAGTGAGGGGCGTGGGATATATCAGAGTGTTACAGCGAGGGTTGTGGCATATATCGGAATGTTACAGTGAGAGGTGTGGGATATATCAGTGTTACAGTGAGGGGTGTGGGGTATATCAGTGTTACAGTGCGGGGTGTGGGATATACCAGAGTGTTACAGTGAGGGGTATATCAGAGTGTTATAGCGAGGGGTGTGGGATATATCCGAGTGTTACAGTGAGGGATGGGGAAATATCAGAGTGTTACAGTGAGGGGTGTGGGATATATCAGAGTGTTACAGTGAGGGGTGTGGGATATATCAGAGTGTTACAGTGAGGGGTGTGGGATATATCAGAGTGCTACAGTGAGGGGTGTGGAGTATATCAGAGTGTTACAATGAGGGGTGTGGGATATTTCAGAGTGTTACAGTGAGGGGTGTGGGATATTTCAGAGTGTTACAGTGAGGTGTGTGGGATATATCAGAGTATTACAATGAGAGGTGTGGGGTATATCAGAGTGTTACAGTGAGGGGTGTGGGGTATATCAGTGTTAGAGTAAGGGGTGTGGGTTATATCAGAGTGTTACAGTGAGGTGTGTGGGATATATCAGAGTCTTACAGTGAGAGGTGTGGTGTATATCAGAGTGTTACAGTGAGGGGTGTGGGGTATATAAGATGTAATAATGAGGGGTGTGGGGTATATCAGAGTGTTACAGTGAGAGGTGTGGGATAAATCAGAGTGTTACAGAGAGGGTTGTGGGATATATCAGAGTCTTACAGCGAGGGTTGAGGCATATATCAGAGTGTTACAGTGAGAGGTGTGGGGTATATCAGTGTTACAGTGAGGGGTGTGGGATATATCACTGTGATACAGAAAGGGGTGTGGGGTATATCAGTGTGTTACAGTGAGATGTGTGCAGGATATATCAGAGTGTTACAGTGAGGGATGTGGAGTATATCAGAGTGTTACAGTGAGGGGTGTGGGGAAGATCAGAGTGTTACAGTGAGGGGTGTGGGGTATATCAGAGTGTTACAGTGAGGGGTGTGGGATATATCAGAGTGTTACAGTGAGGGGTGTGGGGTATATCAGAGTGTAACTGTGAGGGATGTGGGATATATCAGAGTGTTGCAGTGAGGGGTGTGGGGTATATCCGAGTGTTACAGTGAGGGGTGTGGGATATATCAGAGTGTTACAGTGAGGGTTGTGGCATATGTCAGAGTGTTACAGTGAGAGGTGTGGGATAGATCAGTGTTATAGTGAGTGGTGTGGGGTATATCAGTGTTACAGTGAGTGGTGTGGGATATATCAGTGTGTTACAGTGAGGGGTATATCAGAGTGTTTCAGTGAGGGTGTGTGGGGTTTATCAGAGTGTAACAGTGAGCGGAGAGGGGTATTCCAGTGTGTTACTGTGAGGGGTGTGGGATATATCAGAGTGTTACAGTGAGGGGTGTGGGGAATATCAGTGTGATACAGAGAGGGGTGTGGGGTATATCAGTGTGTTACAGTGAGGAGTGCGGGATATATCAGAGTGTTAAAGCGATGGGTGTGTAGTATATCAGAGTGATACAGTGAGGGGTGTGGGGTATATCAGTGTTGCAGTGAGGGGTGTGGGGTATATCAGAGTGTTACAGGAAGGGTTGTGGGGTATATCAGTGTTACAGTGAGGGGTGTGGGGTATATCAGAGTGTTACAGTGAGGGGTGTGGGGTATATCAGAGTGTTACAGTGAGGGGTCTGGGTTATTTCAGAGGGTTACAGTGAGGGGTGTGGGCTATATCAGAGTGTTACAGTGAGGGGTGTGGGATATATCAGAGTGTTACAGCGAGGGGTGTGGTGTATATCAGAGTGTAACAGTGAGGGGTGTGGGTTATATCAGAGTGTTACAGTGAGGGGTGTGGGCTATATCCGAGTGTTACAGTCAGGGTTGTGGGGTATATCAGAGTGTTACAGTGAGGGTTGAGGCATATATCAGAGTGTTACAGTGAGAGGTGTGGGATATATCAGTGTTACAGTGAGGGATGTGGTGTATACCAGTGTTACTGTGAGGGGTGTGGGATATATCAGAGTGTTACAGTGAGGGGTGTATCAGAGTGTTACAGTGAGGGGTGTGGGGTATATCAGTGTTACAGTGAGGAGTGTGGGTTATATCAGAGTGTTACAGTGAAGGATGTGGGGTATATCAGAGTGTTACAGTGAGGGTTGTGGCATATATCAGGGTGCTACAGTAAGAGGTGTGGGATATATCAGTGTTACAGTGAGGGGTGTGGGTTATATCAGTGTTAGAGTGAGGGGTGTGGGATATATCAGAGTGTTGCAGTGAGTGGTATATCAGAGTGTTACAGTGAGGGGTGTGGGATATATCACAGTGTTACAGTGAGGGGTGTCGGGTATATCAGAGTGTTACAGTGAGGGGTGTTGGATATATAAGTGAGTTACATTGAGGGGTGTGGCGTATATCAGAGTGTTACAGTGAGGGGTGTGGGATATATCGGAGTGTTACAGTGAGGGGTGCGGGGTATATCAGACTGTTACCGTGAGGGGTGTGGGGTATAGCAGAGTGTTACAGTGAGGGGTGTGGGATATATCAGAGTGTTACAGTGAGGAGTGTGGGATATATCAGAGTGTTACAGTGAGGGGTGTGGGATATATCAGAGTGTTACAGTGAGGGGTGCGGGGTATATCAGAGTGTTACAGTGAGGGGTGTGGGATATATCAGAGTGTTACAGTGAGGGGTGTGGGGTATATCAGAGAGTTACAGTGAGGGGTGTGGGATATATCAGAGTGTTACAGTGATTGGTGTGGAGTATATCAGAGTGTTACAATGAGGGGTGTTGGATATATCAGAGTGTTACAGTGAGGGGTGTGGGGTATATCAGAGTGTTACAGTGATTGGTGTGGAGTATATCAGAGTGTTACAGTGAGGGGTGTGTGGGGTATATCAGAGTGTTTCAGTGAGGGGTGTGGGGTATATCAGAATGTTACAGTGAGGGGTGTGGGATATATAAGAGCGTTACAGTGAGGGGTGTGGAGTATATCAGAGTGTTACAGTGAGGGGTGCGGAGTATATCAGAGTGTTACAGTGAGGGGTGTGGGGTATATCAGAGTGTTACAGTGAGGGGTGTGGGAAAAATCAGAGTGGTACAGTGAGGGGTGTGGGATATATCAGAGTGTTACAGTGAGGGGTGTGGGATCTATCAGAGTGTTACAGTGAGGGGTGTTGGATATATCAGAATGTTACAGTGAAGGGTGTGGTGTATATCAGAGTGTTACAGTGATTGGTGTGGAGCATATCAGAGTGTTACAGTGAGGGGTGTGGGATATATCAGAGTGTTACATTGAGGGGTGTGGGATATATCAGGGTGTTACAGTGAGGGTTGTGGGGTATATCAGAGTGTAACACTGATTGGTGTGGAGTATATCAGAGTGTTACAGTGAGGGGTGAGGGATATATCAGAGTGTTACAGTGGGGGGTGTGGGATCTTTCAGACTGTTACAGTGAGGGGTGTGGGATATATCAGAGTGTTACAGTGAGGGGTGTGGGGTATATCAGAGTGTTACAGTGAGGGGTGTGGGATATATCAGAGTGTTACAGTGAGGCGTGTGGGGTATATCAGAGTGTTACAGTGAGCGGTGTGGGGTATATCAGAGCGTTACAGTGAGGGGTGTGGAGTATATCAGAGTGTTACAGTGAGGGGTGCGGAGTATATCAGAGTGTTACAGTGAGGGGTGTGGGGTATATCTGAGTGTTACAGTGAGGAGTGTGGATTATATCAGAGTGTTACTGTGAGGGGTGTGGGATATTTCAGAGTGTTACAGTGAGGGGTGTGGGATCTTTCAGAGTGTTACAGTGAGGGGTGAGGAGTATATCAGAGTGTTACAGTGAGGGGTGTGGGATATTTCAGAGTGTTACAGTGAGGGGTGTGGGGTATATCAGGGTGTTACAGTGAGGGGTGCAGGGTATATCAGAGTGTTACTGTGAGGGGTGTGGCATATATCAGTGTGTTGCAGTGGGGGGTGTGGGGTATATCAGAGTGTTACAGTAAGGGGTGTGGGATATATCAGAGTGTTACAGTGAGGGGTGTGGGGTCTATCAGAGTGTTACAGTGAGCGGAGAGGGGTATTCAAGTGTGTTACTGTGAGTGGTGTGGGATATATCAGAGTGTGACAGTGAGGGGTGTGGGGAATATCAGTGTGATACAGAGAGGGGTGTGGGGTATATCAGTGTGTTACAGTGAGGAGTGCGGGATATATCAGAGTGCTAAAGTGATGGGTGTGTAGTATATCAGAGTGATACAGTGAGGGGTGTGGGGTATATCAGTGTTACAGTGAGGGGTGTGGGGTATATCAGAGTGTTACAGTAAGCTGTGGTGTATATCAGTGTTACAGTGAGGGGTGTGGGGTATATCAGAGTGTTACAGTGAGGGGTGTGGGGTATATCAGAGTGTTAAAGTGAGGGGTCTGGGTTATTTCAGAGGGTTACAGTGAGGGGTGTGGGCTATATCAGAGTGTTACAGTGAGGGGTGTGGGATATATCAGAGTGTTACAGCGAGGGGTGTGGTGTATATCAGAGTGTAACAGTGAAGGGTGTGGGTTATATCAGAGTGTTACAGTGAGGGGTGTGGGCTATATCCGAGTGTTACAGTGAGGGTTGTGGGGTATATCAGAGTGTTACAGTGAGGGTAGAGGCATATATCAGAGTGTTACAGTGAGATGTGTGGGATAGATCAGTGTTATAGTGAGGGGTGTGGGGTATATCAGTGTTACAGTGAGTGGTGTGGGATATATCAGTGTGTTACAGTGAGGGGTATATCAGAGTGTTACAGTGAGTGTGTGTGGGGTATATCAGAGTGTTACCGTGAGGGGAGAGGGGTATTCCAGTGTGTTACTGTGAGGGGTGTGTGATATATCAGAGTGTTACAGTGAGGGGTGTGGGGAATATCAGTGTTATACAGAGAGGGCTGTGGGGTATATCAGTGTGTTACAGTGTGGAGTGCGGGATATATCAGAGTGTTAAAGTGATGGGTGTGTAGTATATCAGAGTGATACAGTGAGGGGTGTGGGCTATATCAGTGTTACAGTGAGGGGTGTGGGGTATATCAGAGTGTTACAGTAAGGGTTGTGGTGTATATCAGTGTTACAGTGAGGGGCGTGGGGTATATCAGAGTGTTACAGTGAGGGGTCTGGGTTATTTCAGAGGGTTACAGTGAGGGGTGTGGGCTATATCAGAGTGTTACAGTGAGGGGTGTGGGATATATCAGAGTGTTACAGTGAGGGGTGTGGGTTATATCAGAGTGTTACAGTGAGGGGTGTGGGCTATATCCGAGTGTTACAGTCAGGGTTCTGGGGTATATCAGAGTGTTACAGTGAGAGGTGTGGGATATATCAGTGTTACAGTGAGGGGTGTGATGTATACCAGTGTTACTGTGAGGGGTGTGGGATATATCAGAGTGTTACAGTGAGGGGTGTATCAGAGTGTTACAGTGAGGGGTGTGGGGTATATCAGTGTTACAGTGAGCGGTGAGGGTTATATCAGAGTGTTACAGTGAAGGATGTGGGGTATATCAGAGTGTTACAGTGAGGGTTGTGGCATATATCAGGGTGTTACAGTAAGAGGTGTGGGATATATCAGTGTTACAGTGAGGGGTGTGGGTTATATCAGTGTTACAGTGAGGGGTGTGGGATATATCAGAGTGTTGCAGTGAGTGGTATATCAGAGTGTTACAGTGAGGGGTTTGGGATATATCACAGTGTTACAGTGAGGGGTGTGGGGTATATCAGAGTGTTACAGTGAGGGGTGTTGGATATATAAGTGAGTTACATTGAGGGGTGTGGCGTATATCAGAGTGTTACAGTGAGGGGTGTGGGATATATCGGAGTGTTACAGTGAGGGTGCGGGGTATATCAGAGTGTTACCGTGAGGGGTGTGGGGTATAGCAGAGTATTACAGTGAGGGGTGTGGGATATATCAGAGTGTTACAGTGAGGGGTGTGGGATATATCAGAGTGTTACAGTGAGGGGTGTGGGATATATCAGAGTGTTACAGTGAGGGGTGTGGGGTATATCAGAGTGTTACAGTGATTGGTGTGGAGTATATCAGAGTGTTTCAGTGAGGGGTGTGGGATATATCAGAGTGTTACAATGAGGGGTGTGGGGTATATCAGAGTGTTACAGTGAGGGGTGTGGGATATATAACAGCGTTACAGTGAGGGGTGTGGAGTATATCAGAGTGTTACAGTGAGGGGTGCGGAGTATATCAGAGTGTTACAGTGAGGGGTGTGGGGTATATCAGAGTGTTACAGTGAGGGGAGTGGGGTATATCAGAGTGTTACAGTGAGGGCTGTGGGATATATCAGAGTTTTACAGTGAGGGGTGTTGGATATATCAGAGTGTTACAGTGAGGGGCGTGGGATATATCAGAGTGTTACAGCGAGGGTTGTGGCATATATCGGAATGTTACAGTGAGAGGTGTGGGATATATCAGTGTTACAGTGAGGGGTGTGGGGTATATCAGTGTTACAGTGCGGGGTGTGGGATATACCAGAGTGTTACAGTGAGGGGTATATCAGAGTGTTATAGCGAGGGGTGTGGGATATATCCGAGTGTTACAGTGAGGGATGGGGAAATATCAGAGTGTTACAGTGAGGGGTGTGGGATATATCAGAGTGTTACAGTGAGGGGTGTGGGATATATCAGAGTGTTACAGTGAGGGGTGTGGGATATATCAGAGTGTTACAGTGAGGGGTGTGGGATATATCAGAGTGCTACAGTGAGGGGTGTGGAGTATATCAGAGTGTTACAATGAGGGGTGTGGGATATTTCAGAGTGTTACAGTGAGGGGTGTGGGATATTTCAGAGTGTTACAGTGAGGTGTGTGGGATATATCAGAGTATTACAATGAGAGGTGTGGGGTATATCAGAGTGTTACAGTGAGGGGTGTGGGGTATATCAGTGTTAGAGTAAGGGGTGTGGGTTATATCAGAGTGTTACAGTGAGGTGTGTGGGATATATCAGAGTCTTACAGTGAGAGGTGTGGTGTATATCAGAGTGTTACAGTGAGGGGTGTGGGGTATATAAGATGTAATAATGAGGGGTGTGGGGTATATCAGAGTGTTACAGTGAGAGGTGTGGGATAAATCAGAGTGTTACAGAGAGGGTTGTGGGATATATCAGAGTCTTACAGCGAGGGTTGAGGCATATATCAGAGTGTTACAGTGAGAGGTGTGGGGTATATCAGTGTTACAGTGAGGGGTGTGGGATATATCACTGTGATACAGAAAGGGGTGTGGGGTATATCAGTGTGTTACAGTGAGATGTGTGCAGGATATATCAGAGTGTTACAGTGAGGGATGTGGAGTATATCAGAGTGTTACAGTGAGGGGTGTGGGGAAGATCAGAGTGTTACAGTGAGGGGTGTGGGGTATATCAGAGTGTTACATTGAGGGGTGTGGGTTATATCAGAGTGTTACAGTGAGGGGTGTGGGGTATATCAGAGTGTGATAGTGAGGGGGTGGGGTATTTCAGAGTGTTACAGTGAAGGTGTGGGATAAATCAGAGAGTTACAGTGAGGGTTGTGGGATATATTAGAGTGTTACAGTGCGGTTTGTGGCATATATCAGAGTGTTACAGTGAGAGGTGTGAATATATCAGTGTTAAAGTGAGGGGTGTGGGATATATCACTGTGATACAGAGAGGGGTGTGGGGTATATCAGAGTGTTACAGTGAGGGGTGTGGGGTATATCAGTGTTACAGTGAGGGGTGTGGGATATATCACTGTGATACAGAAAGGGGTGTGGGGTATATCAGTGTGTTACAGTGAGATGTGTGCAGGATATATCAGAGTGTTACAGTGAGGGATGTGGAGTATATCAGAGTGTTACATTGAGGGGTGTGGGGAAGATCAGAGTGTTACAGTGAGGGGTGTGGGGTATATCAGAGTGTTACATTGAGGGGTGTGGGTTATATCAGAGTGTTACAGTGAGGGGTGTGGGGTATATCAGAGTGTGATAGTGAGGGGGTGGGGTATTTCAGAGTGTTACAGTGAAGGTGTGGGATAAATCAGAGAGTTACAGTGAGGGTTGTGGGATATATTAGAGTGTTACAGTGCGGTTTGTGGCATATATCAGAGTGTTACAGTGAGAGGTGTGAATATATCAGTGTTAAAGTGAGGGGTGTGGGATATATCACTGTGATACAGAGAGGGGTGTGGGGTATATCAGAGTGTTACAGTGAGGGGTGTGGGGTATATAGGACTGTTACAGTGAGGGGTGTGGGATATATCAGAGTGTTACAGTGAGGGGTGTGGGATATATCAGAGTGTTACAGTGAGGGGTGTGGGGTATATCAGAGTGTTACAATGAGGGGTGTGGGGGATATCAGAGTGATAGAATGAGGGGTGTGGGGTATGTCAGAGTGTTACAGTGAGGGGTGCGGGGTATATCAGAGTGTTACAGTGAGGGGTGTGGGGTATATCAGAGTGTTAGAGTGAGGGGTGTGGGGAATATCAGTATGATTCAGAGAGGGGTGTGGGGTATATAAGTGTGTTACAGTGAGGGGTGCGTGATATATCAGAGTGTTACAATGAGGGGTGTGGAGTATTTCAGAGTGTTACAGTGAGGGCTGTGGGATATTTGAAAGTGTTGCAGTGAGGTGTGTGGGGTATATGAGAGTGTTACAGTGAGGGGTGTGGGGTATATCAGAGTGTTACAGTGAGGGGTCTGGGTTATTTCAGAGTGTTACAGTGAGGGGTGTGGGATATATCAGAGTGTAACAGTGAGAGGTGCGAGATACATCAGAGTGTTACAGTGAGGGTTGTGGGATATATCAGAGTGTTACAGTGAGGGTTGTGGCATATATCAGAGTGTTACAGTGAGAGGTGTGGGATATATCAGTGTTATAGTGAGGGGTGTGGGATATATCACTGTGATACAGAAAGGGGTGTGGGGTATATCAGTGTGTTACAGTGAGGGGTGTGCAGGATATATCAGAGTGTTAGAGTGAGGGGTGTGGGGTATATCAGAGTGTTACAGTGTGGGGTGTGGAGAATATCAGAGTGTTACTGTGAGGGGCATGGGATATTTCAAAGTGTTACAGTGAGTGGTGTGGGATATATCAGAGCGTTCCAGTGAGGGGTGTGGGATATATCAGAGTGTTACAGTGAGGGGGGTGGGATATATCAGAGTGTTACAGTGAGTGGTGTGGGGTATATCAGAGTGTTACAGTGAGGGTTGTGGGATATATCAGAGTGTTACAGTGAGAGGTGTGGGATATATCAGTGTTACAGTGAGTGGTGTGGGGTATACCAGTGATACAGTAAGGGGTGTGGGGTATATCAGAGTGTTACAGTGAGGGGTTTGGGGTATATCAGAGTGTTACAGTGAGGGGGGTGGGGTATATCAGTGTGTTACAGTGAGGGGTGTGGGAAAAATCAGAGTGTTACAGTGAGGGGTGTGGGATATATCAGTGTTACAGTGAGGGTTGTGGGATATATCACTGTGATACAGAGAGTGGTGTGTGGTATATCAGAGCGTTACAGTGAGGGGTGTGGCATATATCAGAGTGTTATAGTGAGGGGGGTGGTATATATCAGAGTGTTACAGTGAGGGGCGTGGAGTATATCAGAGTGTTACTGTGAGAGGTGTGGGATATATCAGAGTGTTACATTGAGGGGTGTGGGTTATATCAGAGTGTTACAGTGAAGGGTGTGGGGTATATCAGAGTGTTACACTGAGGGGTGTGGGTGATATCAGAGTGTTACAATGAGGGGTGTGGGGTATGTCAGAGTGTTACAGTGAGGGGTGCGGGGTATATCAGAGTGTTAAAGTGAGGGGTGTGGGGTATATCAGTGTTACAGTGAGGGGTGTGGTGTATATCAGAGTGTTACTGTGAGGTGTGTGGTATATATCAGAGTGTTACAGTGAGGGGTGTGGGGTATATCTGAGTGTTACAGTGTGGGGTGTGGGATACATCAGAGTGTTACAGTGAGGGGTGTGGGATATATCAGAGTGTTACAGTGAGGGGAATGGGCTATATCTCTTTTACAGTGAGGGGGTGTGGGGTATAACAGAGTGTTGCAGTGAGCGGTGAGGGGTATTCCAGTGTGTTACAGTGAGGGCTGCGGGATATATAAGAGTGTTACAGTGAGGGGTGTGGGGAATATCAGTGTGATACAAAGAGGGGTGTGGGGTATAACAGTGTGTTACAGTTAGGGGTGTGAGGTGTATCAGAGTTTTACAGTGAGGGGTGAGGGATATATCAGAGTGTTTCAGTGAGGGGTGCGGGATAAATCAGAGTGTTACAGTGAGGGGTGTGGGGTATATCAGGGTGTTACAGCGAGGGGTGCGGGGTATATCAGAGTGTTACAGTGAGGGGTGTGGCATATATCAGCGTGATGCAGTGGGGGGTGTGGGGTATATCAGAGTGTTACAGTGAGGGGTGTGGGATATATCAGAGTGTTACAGTGAGGGGTGTGGGGTATATCCGAGTGTAACTGTGAGGGATGTGGGATATATCAGAGTGTTACAGTGAGGGGTGTTGGGGTATATCCGAGTGTTACAGTGAGGGGTGTGGGATATATCAGAGTGTTACAGTGAGGGGTGTGGGATATATCAGAGTGTTACAGAGAGGGGTGTTGGATATATGAGGTTGTTACAGTGAGGGATGTGGGGTATATCAGAGTGTTACAGTGAGGGTTGTGGCATATGTCAGAGTGTTACAGTGAGAGGTGTGGGATAGATCAGTGTTATAGTGAGGGGTGTGGGGTATATCAGAGTGTTACAGTGAGGGTTGTGGCATATGTCAGAGTGTTACAGTGAGAGGTGTGGGATAGATCAGTGTTACAGTGAGTGGTGTGGGATATATCAGTGTGTTACAGTGAGGGGTATATCAGAGTGTTACAGTGAGGGTGTGTGGGGTATATCAGAGTGTTACAGTGAGGGGAGAGGGGTATTCCAGTGTGTTACTGTGAGGGGTGTGTGATATATCAGAGTGTTACAGTGAGGGGTGTGGGGAATATCAGTGTTATACAGAGAGGGCTGTGGGGTATATCAGTGTGTTACAGTGTGGAGTGCGGGATATATCAGAGTGTTAAAGTGATGGGTGTGTAGTATATCAGAGTGATACAGTGAGGGGTGTGGGCTATATCAGTGTTACAGTGAGGGGTGTGGGGTATATCAGAGTGTTACAGTAAGGGTTGTGGGGTATATCAGTGTTACAGTGAGGGGCGTGGGGTATATCAGAGTGTTACAGTGAGGGGTCTGGGTTATTTCAGAGGGTTACAGTGAGGGGTGTGGGCTATATCAGAGTGTTACAGTGAGGGGTGTGGGATATATCAGAGTGTTACAGCGAGGGGTGTGGCGTATATCAGAGTGTAACAGTGAGGGGTGTGGGTTATATCAGAGTGTTACAGTGAGGGGTGTGGGCTATATCCGAGTGTTACAGTCAGGGTTGTGGGGTATATCAGAGTGTTACAGTGAGAGGTGTGGGATATATCAGTGTTACAGTGAGGGGTGTGATGTATACCAGTGTTACTGTGAGGGGTGTGGGATATATCAGAGTGTTACAGTGAGGGGTGTATCAGAGTGTTACAGTGAGGGGTGTGGGGTATATCAGTGTTACAGTGAGCGGTGAGGGTTATATCAGAGTGTTACAGTGAAGGATGTGGGGTATATCAGAGTGTTACAGTGAGGGTTGTGGCATATATCAGGGTGTTACAGTAAGAGGTGTGGGATATATCAGTGTTACAGTGAGGGGTGTGGGTTATATCAGTGTTACAGTGAGGGGTGTGGGATATATCAGAGTGTTGCAGTGAGTGGTATATCAGAGTGTTACAGTGAGGGGTGTGGGATATATCACAGTGTTTCAGTGAGGGGTGTGGGGTATATCAGAGTGTTACAGTGAGGGGTGTTGGATATATAAGTGAGTTAAATTGAGGGGTGTGGCGTATATCAGAGTGTTACAGTGAGGGGTGTGGGATATATCGGAGTGTTACAGTGAGGGTGCGGGGTATACCAGAGTGTTACCGTGAGGGGTGTGGGGTATAGCAGAGTATTACAGTGAGGGGTGTGGGATATATCAGAGTGTTACAGTGAGGGGTGTGGGATATATCAGAGTGTTACAGTGAGGGGTGTGGGATATATCAGAGTGTTACAGTGAGGGGTGTGGGGTATATCAGAGTGTTACAGTGAGGGGTGTGGCGTATATCAGAGAGTTACAGTGATTGGTGTGGAGTATATCAGAGTGTTACAGTGAGGGGTGTGGGATATATCAGAGTGTTACAGTGAGGGGTGCGGGGTATATCAGAGTGTTACAGTGAGGGGTGTGGGATATATAAGAGCGTTACAGTGAGGGGTTTGGAGTATATCAGAGTGTTACAGTGAGGGGTGCGGAGTATATCAGAGTGTTACAGTGAGGGGTGTGGGGTATATCAGAGTGTTACAGTGAGGGGAGTGGGGTATATCAGAGTGTTACAGTGAGGGCTGTGGGATATATCAGAGTGTTACAGTGAGGGGTGTTGGATATATCAGAGTGTTACAGTGAGGGGCGTGGGATATATCAGAGTGTTACAGTGAGGGGTGTGGGATATATCATAGTGATACAGTGAGGGGTGTGGGGTATATCAGACTGTTACAGTGAGGGGTGTGGGATATATCAGAGTGTTACAGTGAGGGGTGTGGGATATATCAGAGTGTTACAGTGAGGGGTGTGGGGTATATCAGAGTGTTACAGTGAGGGGTGTGGGATATATCAGAGTGTTACAGTGAGGGGTGTGGGATATATCAGAGTGTTACAGTGAGGGGTGTGGGGTATATCAGAGTGTTACAGTGAGCGGTGTGGTGTATATCAGAGCGTTACAGTGAGGGGAGTGGAGTATATCAGAGTGTTACAGTGAGGGGTGCGGAGTATATCAGAGTGTTACAGTGAGGGGTGTTGGGTATATCAGAGTGATACAGTGAGGGGTGTGGGATATATCAGAGTGTTACAGTGAGGGTTGTGGGATAGATCAGAGTGTTACACTGAGGGCTGTGGCATATATCAGAGTGATACAGTGAGAGGTGTGGGATATATCAGCGTTACAGTGAGGGGTGTGGGACATATCACTGTGATACAGAAAGGGGTGTCGGGTATATCAGTGTGTTACAGTGAGGGGTGAGCAGTATATATCAGAGTGTTAAAGTGATGGGTGTGGGGTATATCTGAGTGTTACAGTGAGGGGTGTGGATTATATCAGAGTGTTACTGTGAGAGGTGTGGGATATATCAGAGTGTTACAGTGAGGGGTGTGGGATATATCATAGTGTTACAGTGAGGGGTGTGGGGTATATCAGAGTGTTACAGTGAGGGGTGTGGGATATATCAGAGTGTTACAGTGAGGGGTGTGGGGTATATCAGAGTGTTACAGTGAGCGGTGTGGGGTATATCAGAGTGTTACAGTGAGGGGTGTGGGATATATCAGAGTGTTACAGTGAGGGGTGCGGAATATATCAGAGGGTTACAGTGAGAGGTGTGGGGTGAATCATAGTGTTACAGTGAGGCTTGTGGGATATATCGGAGTGTTACAGTGAGGGGTGTGGGGTATATCAGAGTGTTACAGTGAGAGGTGTGAGGTATATCAGAGTGTTACAGTGAGGGGTGTCGGATATATCAGAGTTTTACAGTGGGGGGATATCAAAGTGTTACAGTGAGGCTTGTGGGTATATCAGTGTTACAGTGAGGGATGCGGGGTATATCAGAGTGTTACAGTGAGGGGTGTGGGATATATCAGAGTGTTACAGTGAGGGGTGTGGGATATATCAGAGTGTTACAGTGAGGGGTGTGGGGTTTATCAGATTGTAATAGTGAGGTGTGTGGGATATATCAGAGTGTTACAGTGAGGGGTGTGGGGTATATCCGAGTGTTACAGTAAGGGATGTGCTGTATATCAAAGTGTTGCAGTGAGGGTTGTGGCATATATCAGAGTGTTGCAGCGAGAGGTGTGGGATATATCAGTGTTGTCAGTGAGGGGTGTGGGGTTTATCAGTGTTACAGTGTGGGGTGTGGGATATATCAGTGTTACAGTGAGGGGTATATCATAGTGTTACAGTGAGGGGGTGTGGGGTATATTAGAGTGTTGCAGTGAGCGGTGAGGGGTATTCCAGTGTGTTACAGTGAGGGGTGTGGGACATGTCAGAGAGTTACAGTGAGGGGTGTGGGGAATATCAGTGTGATACAGAGAGGGGTGTGGGGTATATCATTGAGTTACAGTGAGGGTTGCGTGATATATCAGAGTGTTATAGTGATGGGTGTGTAGTATATCAGATTGATACAGTGAGGGGTGTGGCGCATATCAGTGTTACAGTGAGGGATGTGGGGTATATCAGAGTGTTACAGTGAGGGGTGTGGGCTATATCAGAGTGTTACAGTGAGAGGTGTGGGGTATATCATAGTGTTAGAGTGAGGGGTGTGGGGTTATTCAGAGTGTTACAGTGAGGGGTGTGAGGTATATCAGAGTGTTACAGTGAGGGTTGTGGGATATATCAGAGTCTTACAGTGAGTGTTGAGGCATATATCAGAGAGTTACAGTGAGAGGTGTGGGATATATCAGTGTTACAGTGAGGGGAGTGTGATATATCACTGTGATACAGAAAGGGGTGTGGGGTATATCAGTGTGTTACAGTGAGGGGTGTGCAGGATATATCAGAGTGTTACAGTGAGGGGTATATCACAGTGTTACAGTGAGGGGTGTGGGATATATCAGAGTGTTACAGTGAGGGGTGGGGGGTATATCAGAGTGTTACAG
The DNA here is from genome assembly GCF_964194155.1 of Cetorhinus maximus. Lineage (NCBI taxonomy): Eukaryota > Metazoa > Chordata > Chondrichthyes > Lamniformes > Cetorhinidae > Cetorhinus > Cetorhinus maximus. The sequence continues at coordinate 67,394 of NW_027596696.1, forward strand.
TGAGGGGTATTTTCAGAGTGTTAAAGTGAGGGGTGTGGGGTGTATCAGAGTGTTACAGTGAGGGGTGTGGGGTGTATCAGAGTGTTACAGTGAGGGGTGTGGGGTATATCAGAGTGTTAACGTGAGGGGTGTGGGGTATATCAGAGTGTTACAGTGAGGGGTGTGGGGTATATCAGAGTGTTACAGTGAGGGGTGTGGGGTATATCAGAGTTTTAACGTGAGGGGTGTGGGGTGTATCAGAGTGTTACAGTGAGGGGTGTGGGGTATATCAGAGTGTAGCAGTGAGGGGTGTGGGATATATCAGAGTGTAACAGTGAGGGGTGTGGGATATATCAGTGTTACAGTGAGGGGTGTGGGGTATATCAGAGTGTTACAGTGAGGGGTGTGGGGAATATCAGTGTGATACAGAGAGGGGTGTGGGCTATATCAGAGTGTTACAGTGAGGGGTGCGGTATATATCAGAGTGTTACAGTGAGGGGTGTGTGATATATCAGAGTGTTACAGTGAGGGGTGTGGGATATATCAGAGTGTTACAGTGAGGGGTGTGGGGTATATCAGAGTGTTACTGTGAGGGGTGTGGGGTATATCAGGGTGTTACAGTGAGGGGTGTGGGGTATATCAGAGTGTTACAGTGAGGGACCTGGGTTATTTCAGAGTGTTACAGTGAGGTGTGTGGGATATATCAGAGTGTTACAGTGAGCGTTGTGGGATATATCAGAGTGTTACAGTGAGGGTTGTGGGATATATCAGAGTGTTACAGTGAACGGTGTGGGATATATCAGAGTGTTACAGTGAGGGGTGTGGGGTATATCAGAGTCTAACAGTGAGGGGTGTGGGATATATCAGAGTTTTACAGTGAGGGGTGTGGGGTATATCCGAGTGTTACAGTGAGGGATGTGGGTTATATCAAGGTGTTACAGTGAGTGTTGTGTCATACATCATATTTTTACAGTGAGAGGTGTGGGATATATCAATGTTACAGTGAGGGGTGTGGGGTATATCAGTGTTTCAGTGAGGGGTATATCAGAGTGTTACACTGAGGGGTGTGGGATTTTTCCGAGTGTTACAGTGAGGGGTGTGGGATATATCAGAGTGTTACAGTCAGGGGTGGGGTATATCAGAGTGTTACAGTGAGTGGTGTGGGATATATCAGAGTGCTACAGTGAGGGGTGTGGAGTATATCAGAGTGTTACAGTGAGGAGTGAGAGATATATCAGAATATTACAGTGATGGGTGTGGGATATTTCAGAGTGTTACTGTGAGGTGTGTGGGATATATCAGAGTCTTTCAGTGAGAGGTGTGGGGTATATCAGAGTGTTACAGTGAGGGTTGTGGAGTATATCAGAGTGTTACAGTGAGAGGTGAGGGATATTTCAGAGTGTTACAGTGAGGGGTGTGGGATATATCAGAGTCTAACAGTGAGAGGTGTGGGGTATATCAGATTGTTACAGTGAGAGGTGTTGGATATTTCAGAGTGTTACAGTGAGGGGTGTGGGATATATCACTGTGATACAGAAAGGGGTGTGGGGTATATCAGCGTGTAACAGTGAGGATTGTGGCATATATCAGAGTGTTACAGTGAGAGGTGTGGGATTATCAGTGATACAGAGAGGGGTGTGGGGTATATCCGTGTGTTACAGTGAGGGGTGCGGGATATATCAGAGTGTTACAGTGAGGGGTGTGGGTTATATCAGAGTGTTACAGTGAGGGGTGTGGCATATATCGGAGTGTTACAGTGAGGGGTCTGGGTTATTTCAGAGTGTTACAATGAGGGGTGTGGCATATATCAGAGTGTAACAGTGAGGGGTGTGGGATATATCAGAGTGTTACAGTGAGGGGTGTGGGGTATATCAGAGTGTAACAGTGAGGGGTGTGGGACATATCAGAGTGTTACAGTGAGGGGTGTGGGGTATATCCGAGTGTTACAGTGAGGGATGTATGGTATATCAAAGTGTTACAGTGAGGGTTGTGTCATATATCACAGTGTTACATTGAGAGGTGTGGGATATATCAGTGCTACAGTGAGGGGCATATCAGAGTGTTACAGTGAGGGGTGTGGGATATATCAGAGTGTTACAGTGAGGGGTGTGGGGTATATCAGAGTTTTACAGTGAGGGGTGTGGGATATATCAGAGTATTACAGTGAGGGGTGTGGGCTATATCAGAGTGTTACAGAGAGGGGTGGGGTATATCAGAGTGTTACAGTGAGGGGTGTGGGATATATCAGAGTGTTACAGTGAGGGGTGTGGGATAAATCAGAGTGTTACAGTGAAGGTTGTGGGATATATCAGGGTGTTACAGTGAGGGGTGTGGGGCATATCAGAGTGTTACAGTGAGGGGTGTGGTGTATATCAGAGTGTTACAGTGAGGGGTGTGGTATAAATCAGAGTGTTACAGTGAGGGTTGTGGGATATATTAGAGTGTTACAGTGAGAGGTGTGGGATATATCAGTGTTAAAGTGAGGGGTGTGGGATATATCACTGTGATACAGAGAGGGGTGTGGGTTATTTCAGAGTGTTACAGTGAGGGGCGTGGAGTATATCAGTGTGTTACTGTGAGAGGTGTGGGATATATCAGATTGTTACAGTGAGGGGAATGGGGTATATCAGAGTGTTACAGTGAGGGGTGTGGGGTATATCAGAGTGTTACACTGAGGGGTGTGGGGGATATCAGAGTGTTATAATGAGGGGTGTGGGGTATATCAGTGTATTACAGTGAGGGGTGTGGGATATATCAGAGTGTTACAGTGCGGGGCGTGGGCTATATCTCTGTCTCAGTGAGGGGGTGTGGGGTATATCAGAGTGTTACAGTGAGGGGTGTGGTGAATATCAGTGTGATACAGAGAGGGGTGTGGGGAATATCTTTGTGTTACAGTGAGGGGTGTGAGGTGTATCAGACTGTTACAGTGAGGGGTGGGGGATATATCAGAGTGTTACAGTGAGGGGTGCGGGATATATCAGAGTGTTACAGTGAGGGTTGTGGAGTATATCAGAGTGTTACAGTGAGGGGTGTGGGATATTTCAGAGTGTTACAATGAGTGGCTTGGGGTATATCAGAGTGTTACAGTGAGGGGTGTGGGATATATCAGAGTGCTACAGTGAGGGGTGTGGAGTATATCAGAGTGTTACAGTGAGGGGTGAGAGATATATCAGAATATTACAGTGATGGGTGTGGGATATTTCAGAGTGTTACCGTGAGGTGTGTGGGATATATCAGAGTCTTTCAGTGAGAGGTGTGGGGTATATCAGAGTGTTACAGTGAGGGTTGTGGAGTATATCAGAGTGTTACAGTGAGAGGTGTGGGATATTTCAGAGTGTTACAGTGAGGGGTGTGGGATATATCAGAGTCTAACAGTGAGAGGTGTGGGGTATATCAGATTGTTACAGTGAGTGGTGTGGGGTATATCAGAGTGTTACAGTGAGGGGTGTGGGATATATCACTGTGATACAGAGAGGGGTGTGGAGTATATCAGAGTGTTACAGTGAGGGGTGAGAGATATATCAGAATATTACAGTGATGGGTGTGGGATATTTCAGAGTGTTACCGTGAGGTGTGTGGGATATATCAGAGTCTTTCAGTGAGAGGTGTGGGGTATATCAGAGTGTTACAGTGAGGGTTGTGGAGTATATCAGAGTGTTACAGAGAGAGGTGTGGGATATTTCAGAGTGTTACAGTGAGGGGTGTGGGATATATCAGAGTCTAACAGTGAGAGGTGTGGGGTATATCAGATTGTTACAGTGAGTGGTGTGGGGTATATCAGAGTGTTACAGTGAGGGGTGTGGGATATATCACTGTGATACAGAGAGGGGTGTGGGGTATATCAGCGTGTAACAGTGAGGATTGTGGCATATATCAGAGTGTTACAGTGGGAGGTGTGGGATTATCAGTGATACAGAGAGGGGTGTGGGGTATATCCGTGTGTTACTGTGAGATGTGCGGGACATATCAGAGTGTTACAGTGAGGGGTGTGGAGTATATCAGAGTGTTACAGTGAGGGGTGTGGGATATATCAGAGTGTTACAGTGAGGGGTGTGGAGGATATCAGTGTGTTACAGTGAGGGGTGTGGGATATTTCAGAGTGTTACAGTGAGGGGTGTGGGGTATATCAGAGTGTAACAGTGAGGGGTGTGGGATATATCAGAGTGTTACAGTGAGGGGTGTGGGGTATATCCGAGTGTTACAGTGAGGGATGTAGGGTATATCAAAGTGTTACAGTGAGGGTTGTGGCATATATCACAGTGTTACTGTGAGAGGTGTGGGATATATCAGTGCTACAGTGAGGGGCATATCAGAGTGTTACAGTGAGGGGTGTGGGATATATCAGAGTGTTACAGTGAGGGGTGTGGGGTATATCAGAGTTTTACAGTGAGGGGTGTGGGATATATCAGAGTATTGCAGTGAGGGGTGTGGGCTATATCAGAGTGTTACAGAGAGGGGTGGGGTATATCAGAGTGTTACAGTGAGGGGTGTGTGATATATCAGAGTGCTACAGTGAGGGGTGTGGAGAATATCAGAGTGTTACAGTGAGGAGTGTGGGATATATAAGAGTGTTACAGTGAGGGCTGTGGGGTATATCAGAGTGTAACAGTGAGGGGTGTGGTATATATCAGAGTGTTACAGTGAGGGGTGTGGGCTATATCCGAGTGTTACGGTGAGGGATGTGGGATATATCAGAGTGTTACAGTGAGGGTTGTGGCATATATCAGAGTGTTACAGTGAGAGGTGTGGGATATATCAGTGTTACAGTGAGGGGTGTGGGGTTTACCAGTGTTACAGTGGGGGGTGTGGGATATATCAGAGTGTTAAAGTGCGTGGTGTATCAGAGTGTTACAGTGAGGGGTGTGGGGTATATCAGTGATGCAGTGAGGGGTTTGGGGTATATCAGAGTGTTACAGTGAGGGATGTGGGGCATATCAGAGAGTCACAGTGAGGGTTGTGGCATATATCAGGGTGTTACAGTGAGGGCTGCGGGGTATATCAGAGTGTTAATGAGAGTAGTGTGGGGTATTTCAGAGTGTAACAGTGAGGGGTGTGGGGTGCATCAGAGTGTTACAGTGAGGGGTGTGGGGTATATCAGAGTGTTAAAGTGAGGGGTGTGGGGTATATCAAAGTGTTACAGTGAGGGGTGTGGGATATATCAGAGTGTTACAGTGAGGGGTGTGGTCAATATCAGTGTGATACAGAGAGGGGTGTGGGGTATATCAGAGTGTTACAGTGAGGAGTCTGGGTTATTTCAGAGTGTTACAGTGAGGGGTGTGGGATATATCAGAGTGTTACAGTGAGGGTTGTGGGATATATCAGACTGTTACAGTGAGGGGTGTGGGGTATATCAGAGTTTAACAGTGAGGGGTGTGGGATATATCAGAGTGTTACACTGAGGGGTGTGGGATATATCAGAGTGTTACAGTGAGGAGTGTGGGGTATATCAGAGTGTTACAGTAAGCGGTGTGGGGAATATCAGTGTGATACAGAGAGGGGTGTGGGCTATATCAGAGTGTTACAGTGAGGGGTGCGGGATATATCAGAGTGTTACAGTGAGGGGTGTGGAGTATATCAGATTGTTACAGTGAGGGGTGTGGGATATATCAGTGTGTAACAGTGAGGGGTGTGGGATATATCAGAGTGTTACAGTGAGGGGTGTGGATGATATCAGAGTGTTACAGTGAGGGGTGTGGGATATTTCAGAGTGTTACAGTCAGGGGTGTGGCGTATATCAGAGTGTTACAGTGAGGAGTGTGGGATATATCAGAGTGTTACAGTGAGGGGTGTGGGGTATATCAGAGTGTTACAGTGAGGGGTGTGTGATATATCCGAGTGTTACAATGAGGGGTGTGGGGTATATCAGAGTGTTACAGTGATGGGCCTGGGTTATTACAGAGTGCAACAGTGAGGTGTGTGGGATATATCAGAGTGTTACAGTGAGCGGTGTGGGATATATCAGAGTGCTACAGTGAGCGGTGTGGGGTATATCAGAGTGTAACAGTGAGGGGTGTGGGATATATCAGAGTGTTACAGTGAGGGGTGTGGGGCATATCCGAGTGTTACAGTGAGGGATGTGGGGTATATCAGTGTTACAGTGAGGGGTGTGGTGTATACCAGTGTTACAGTGAGGGGTGTGGGATATATCAGAGTGTTACAGAGAGGGGTGTATCAGAGTGTTACAGTGAGGGGTGTGGGGTAAATCAGTGTTACAGTGAGGGGTGTGGGGTATATCAGAGTGTTACAGTGAGGGATGTGGTGTATATCAGAGTGTTACAGTGAGGGTTGTGGCATATAACAGGGTGTTACTTTAAGAGGTGTGGGATATACCAATGTTACAGTGAGGGGTTTGGCTAATATCATTGTTACAGTGAGGGGTGTGGGATATATCAGAGTGTTACAGTGAGTGGTGTGGGATATATCCGAGTGTTACAGTGAGGGGTGTGGGTTATATCACGGTGTTACAGTGAGGGTGTGGGGTATATCAGTGTGTTACAGTGAGGGGTGTTGGATATATCAGTGATTTACAGTGAGGGGTGTGGCGTATATCAGAGTGTTACAGTGAGGAGTGTGGGATATATCAGAGTGTTACTGTGAGGGGTGTGGGATATATCAGAGTGTTACAGTGAGGTGTGTGGGATATATCAGAGTGTTACAATGAGGGGTGTGGGGTATGTCAGAGTATTACAGTGAGCGGTGTGGGGTATATCAGAGTGTTACAGTGAGGGGTGTGGGTTATATCAGAGTGTTACAGTGAGGGGTGCGGGATATATCAGAGGGTTACAGTGAGAGGTGTGGGGTGAATCAAAGTGTTACAGTGAGGGTTGTGGGATATATCAGAGTGTTACAGTGAGGGGTGTGGGGTATATCAGAGTGTTACAGTGAGAGGTGTGGGGTATATCAGAGTGTTACAGTGAGGGGTGTAGGATATATCAGAGTTTTACAGTGGGGGGATATCAGAGTGTTACATTGAGGCTTGTGGGTGTATCAGTGTTACAGTGAGGGGTGCGGGGTATATCAGATTGTAATAGTGAGGTGTGTGGGATATATCAGAGTGTTACAGTGAGGGGTGTGGGGTATATCCGAGTGTTACAGTAAGGGATGTTCTGTATATCAGAGTGTTGCAGTGAGGGTTGTGGCATATATCAGAGTGTTGCAGCGAGAGGTGTGGGATATATCAGTGTTACAGTGAGGGGTGTGGGGTTTATCAGTGTTACAGTGTGGGGTCTGGGATATATCAGTGTTACAGTGAGGGGTATATCAGAGTGTTACAGTGAGGGGGTGTGGGGTATATTAGAGTGTTGCAGTGAGCGGTGAGGGGTATTCCAGTGTGTTACAGTGAGGGGTGTGGGACATGTCAGAGTGTTACAGTGAGGGGTGTGGGGAATATCAGTGTGATACAGAGAGGGGTGTGGGGTATATCATTGAGTTACAGTGAGGGTTGCGTGATATATCAGAGTGTTATAGTGATGGGTGTGTAGTATATCAGATTGATACAGTGAGGGGTGTGGGGCATATCAGTGTTACAGTGAGGGGTGTGGGGTATATCAGAGTGTTACAGTGAGGGGTGTGGGCTATATCAGAGTGTTACAGTGAGAGGTGTGGGGTATATCATAGTGTTAGAGTGAGGGGTGTGGGGTTATTCAGAGTGTTACAGTGAGGGGTGTGAGGTATATCAGAGTGTTACAGTGAGGGTTGTGGGATATATCAGAGTCTTACAGTGAGTGTTGTGGCATATATCAGAGAGTTACAGTCAGAGGTGTGGGATATATCAGTGTTACAGTGAGGGGTGTGGGATATATCACTGTGATACAGAAAGGGGTGTGGGGTATATCAGTGTGTTACAGTGAGGGGTGTGCAGGATATATCAGAGTGCTACAGTGAGGGGTATATCACAGTGTTACAGTGAGGGGTGTGGGATATATCAGAGTGTTACAGTGAGGGGTGCGGGGTATATCAGAGTGTTACAGTGAGGGGTATTTTCAGAGTGTTAAAGTGAGGGGTGTGGGGTGTATCAGAGTGTTACAGTGAGGGGTGTGGGGTGTATCAGAGTGTTACAGTGAGGGGTGTGGGGTATATCAGAGTGTTAACGTGAGGGGTGTGGGGTATATCAGAGTGTTACAGTGAGGGGTGTGGGGTATATCAGAGTGTTACAGTGAGGGGTGTGGGGTATATCAGAGTGTTAACGTGAGGGGTGTGGGGTGTATCAGAGTGTTACAGTGAGGGGTGTGGGGTATATCAGAGTGTAGCAGTGAGGGGTGTTGGATATATCAGTGTGATACAGAGAGGGGTGTGGGCTATATCAGAGTGTTACAGTGAGGGGTGCGGTATATATCAGAGTGTTACAGTGAAGGGTGTGGAGTATATCAGAGTGTTACAGTGAGGGCTGTGGGATATTTCAGAGTGTTACAGTGAGGGGTGTGTGATATATCAGAGTGTTGCAGTGAGTGGTGTGGGATATATCAGAGTGTTACAGTGAGGGGTGTGGGATATATCACTGTGATACAGAAAGGGGTGTGGGGTATATCAGCGTGTAACAGTGAGGATTGTGGCATATATCAGAGTGTTACAGTGAGAGGTGTGGGATTATCAGTGATAAAGAGAGGGGTGTGGGGTATATCCGTGTGTTACAGTGAGGGGTGCGGGATATATCAGAGTGTTACAGTGAGGGGTGTGGAGTATATCAGAGTGTTACAGTGAGGGGTGTGGGATATATCAGAGTGTTACAGTGAGGGGTGTGGAGGATATCAGAGTGTTACAGTGAGGGGTGTGGGATATTTCAGAGTGTTACAGTGAGGGGTGTGGGTTATATCAGAGTGTAACAGTGAGGGGTGTGGCATATATCAGAGTGTTACAGTGAGGGGTCTGGGTTATTTCAGAGTGTTACAATGACAGGTGTGGCATATATCAGAGTGTTACATTGAGGGGTGTGGGGTATATCAGAGTGTTACAGTAAGCGGTGTGGGGAATATCAGTGTGATACAGAGAGGGGTGTGGGCTATATCAGAGTATTACAGTGAGGGGTGCGGGATATATCAGAGTGTTACAGTGAGGGGTGTGGAGTATATCAGATTGTTACAGTGAGGGGTGTGGGATATATCAGTGTGTAACAGTGAGGGGTGTGGGATATATCAGAGTGTTACAGTGAGGGGTGTGGATGATATCCGAGTGTTACAGTGAGGGGTGTGGGATATTTCAGAGTGTTACAGTCAGGGGTGTGGCGTATATCAGAGTGTTACAGTGAGGAGTGTGGGATATATCAGAGTGTTACAGTGAGGGTTGTGGGGTATATCAGAGTGTTACAGTGAGGGGTGTGTGATATATCCGAGTGTTACAATGAGGGGTGTGGGGTATATCAGAGTGTTACAGTGAGGGGCCTGGGTTATTACAGAGTGTTACAGTGAGGTGTGTGGGATATATCAGAGTGTTACAGTGAGCGGTGTGGGATATATCAGAGTGCTACAGTGAGCGGTGTGGGGTATATCAGAGTGTAAAAGTGAGGGGTGTGGGATATATCAGAGTGTTACAGTGAGGGGTGTGGGGTATATCCGAGTGTTACAGTGAGGGATGTGGGGTATATCAGTGTTACAGTGAGGGGTGTGGTGTATACCAGTGTTACAGTGAGGGGTGTGGGATATATCAGAGTGTTACAGAGAGGGGTGTATCAGAGTGTTACAGTGAGGGGTGTGGGGTAAATCAGTGTTACAGTGAGGGGTGTGGGGTATATCAGAGTGTTACAGTGAGGGATGTGGGGTATATCAGAGTGTTATAGTGAGGGTTGTGGCATATAACAGGGTGTTACATTAAGAGGTGTGGGATATATCAATGTTACAGTGAGGGGTTTGGCTTATATCATTGTTACAGTGAGGGGTGTGGGATATATCAGAGTGTTACAGTGAGTGGTATATCAGAGTGTTACAGTGAGTGGTGTGGGATATATCCGAGTGTTACAGTGAGGGGTGTGGGTTATATCACAGTGTTACAGTGAGGGTGTGGGGTATATCAGTGTGTTACAGTGAGTGGTGTGGGATATATCCGAGTGTTACAGTGAGGGGTGTGGGATATATCAGAGTGTTACAGTGAGGTGTGTGGGATATATCAGAGTGTTACAATGAGGGGTGTGGGGTATGTCAGAGTGTTACAGTGAGCGGTGTGGGGTATATCAGAGTGTTACAATGAGGGGTGTGGGATATATCAGAGTGTTACAGTGAGGGGTGCGGGTTATATCAGAGGGTTACAGTGAGAGGTGTGGGGTGAATCAAAGTGTTACAGTGAGGGTTGTGGGATATATCAGAGTGTTACAGTGAGGGGTGTGGGGTATATCAGAGTGTTACAGTGAGAGGTGTGGGGTATATCAGAGTGTTACAGTGAGGGGTGTAGGATATATCAGAGTTTTACAGTGGGGGGATATCAGAGTGTTACATTGAGGCTTGTGGGTATATCAGTGTTACAGTTAGGGGTGCGGGGTATATCAGAGTGTTACAGTGAGGGGTGTGGGATATATCAGAGTGTTACAGTGAGGGGTGTGGGGTATATCAGATTGTAATAGTGAGGTGTGTGGGATATATCAGAGTGTTACAGTGAGGGGTGTGGGGTATATCCGAGTGTTACAGTAAGGGATGTGCTGTATATCAGAGTGTTGCAGTGAGGGTTGTGGCATATATCAGAGTGTTGCAGCGAGAGGTGTGGGATATATCAGTGTTACAGTGAGGGGTGTGGGGTTTATCAGTGTTACAGTGTGGGGTGTGGGATATATCAGTGTTACAGTGAGCGGTATATCAGAGTGTTACAGTGAGGGGGTGTGGGGTATATTAGAGTGTTGCAGTGAGCGGTGAGGGGTATTCCAGTGTGTTACAGTGAGGGGTGTGGGACATGTCAGAGTGTTACAGTGAGGGGTGTGGGGAATATCAGTGTGATACAGAGAGGGGTGTGGGGTATATCATTGAGTTACAGTGAGGGTTGCGTGATATATCAGAGTGTTATAGTGATGGGTGTGTAGTATATCAGATTGATACAGTGAGGGGTGTGGCGCATATCAGTGTTACAGTGAGGGGTGTGGGGTATATCAGAATGTTACAGTGAGGGGTGTGGGCTATATCAGAGTGTTACAGTGAGAGGTGTGGGGTATATCATAGTGTTAGAGTGAGGGGTGTGGGGTTATTCAGAGTGTTACAGTGAGGGGTGTGAGGTATATCAGAGTGTTACAGTGAGGGTTGTGGGATATATCAGAGTCTTACAGTGAGTGTTGTGGCATATATCAGAGAGTTACAGTCAGAGGTGTGGGATATATCAGTGTTACAGTGAGGGGTGTGGGATATATCACTGTGATACAGAAAGGGGTGTGGGGTATATCAGTGTGTTACAGTGAGGGGTGTGCAGGATATATCAGAGTGCTACAGTGAGGGGTATATCACAGTGTTACAGTGAGGGGTGTGGGATATATCAGAGTGTTACAGTGAGGGGTGCGGGGTATATCAGAGTGTTACAGTGAGGGGTATTTTCAGAGTGTTAAAGTGAGGGGTGTGGGGTGTATCAGAGTGTTACAGTGAGGGGTGTGGGGTGTATCAGAGTGTTACAGTGAGGGGTGTGGGGTATATCAGAGTGTTAACGTGAGGGGTGTGGGGTATATCAGAGTGTTACAGTGAGGGGTGTGGGGTATATCAGAGTGTTACAGTGAGGGGTGTGGGGTATATCAGAGTGTTAACGTGAGGGGTGTGGGGTGTATCAGAGTGTTACATGAGGGGTGTGGGGTATATCAGAGTGTAGCAGTGAGGGGTGTGGGATATATCAGAGTGTAACAGTGAGGGGTGTGGGATATATCAGAGTGTTACAGTGAGGGGTGTGGGGTATATCAGAGTGTTACAGTGAGGGGTGTGGGGAATATCAGTGTGATACAGAGAGGGGTGTGGGCTATATCAGAGTGTTACAGTGAGGGGTGCGGTATATATCAGAGTGTTACAGTGAAGGGTGTGGAGTATATCAGAGTGTTACAGTGAGGGCTGTGGGATATTTCAGAGTGTTACAGTGAGGGGTGTGTGATATATCAGAGTGTTGCAGTGAGTGGTGTGGGATATATCAGAGTGTTACAGTGAGGGGTGTGGGGTATATCAGAGTGTTACAGTGAGGGGTGTGGGGAATATCAGTGTGATACAGAGAGGGGTGTGGGCTATATCAGAGTGTTACAGTGAGGGGTGTGTGGTATATCAGGGTGTTACAGTGAGGGGTGTGGGGTATATCAGAGTGTTACAGTGAGGGACCTGGGTTATTTCAGAGTGTTACAGTGAGGTGTGTGGGATATATCAGAGTGTTACAGTGAGCGGTGTGGGATATATCAGAGTGTTACAGTGAGGGGTGTGGGATATATCAGAGTGTTACAGTGAGCGGTGTGGGATATATCAGAGTGTTACAGTGAGAGGTGTGGGGTATATCAGAGTGTAACAGTGAGGGGTGTGGGATATATCAGAGTGTTACAGTGAGGGGTGTGGGGTATATCCGAGTGTTACAGTGAGGGATGTGGGTTATATCAAGGTGTTACAGTGAGTGTTGTGTCATACATCATATTTTTAAAGTGAGAGGTGTGGGATATATCAATGTTACAGTGAGGGGTGTGGGGTATATCAGTGTTACAGTGAGGGGTATATCAGAGTGTTACACTGAGGGGTGTGGCATTTTTCCGAGTGTTACAGTGAGGGGTGTGGGATATATCAGAGTGTTACAGTGAGGGGTGTGGGGTATATCAGAGTGTTACAGTGAGGGGTGAGAGATATATCAGAGTATTACAGTGATGGGTGTGGGCTATATCAGAGTGTTACAGTGAGGAGTGGGGTATATCAGAGTGTTACAGTGAGTGGTGTGGGATATATCAAAGTGCTACAGTGAGGGGTGTGGAGTATATCAGAGTGTTACAGTGAGGGGTGAGAGATATATCAGAATATTACAGTGATGGGTGTGGGATATTTCAGCGTGTTACCGTGAGGTGTGTGGGATATATCAGAGTCTTTCAGTGAGAGGTGTGGGGTATATCAGAGTGTTACAGTGAGGGTTGTGGAGTATATCAGAGTGTTACAGTGAGAGGTGTGGGATATTTCAGAGTGTTACAGTGAGGGGTGTGGGATATATCAGAGTCTAACAGTGAGAAGTGTGGGGTATATCAGATTGTTACAGTGAGTGGTTTGGGGTATATCAGAGTGTTACAGTGAGGGGTGTGGGATATATCAGAGTGTTACAGTGAGGGGTGTGGAGGATATCAGAGTGTTACAGTGAGGGGTGTGGGATATTTCAGAGTGTTACAGTGAGGGGTGTGGGTTATATCAGAGTGTAACAGTGAGGGGTGTGGCATATATCAGAGTGTTACAGTGAGGGGTCTGGGTTATTTCAGAGTGTTACAATGAGGGGTGTGGCATATATCAGAGTGTTACAGTGAGGGGTGTGGGGTATATCAGAGTGTTACAGTAAGCGGTGTGGGGAATATCAGTGTGATACAGAGAGGGGTGTGGGCTATGTCAGAGTATTACAGTGAGGGGTGCGGGATATATCAGAGTGTTACAGTGAGGGGTGTGGAGTATATCAGATTGTTACAGTGAGGGGTGTGGGATATATCAGTGTGTAACAGTGAGGGGTGTGGGATATATCAGAGTGTTACAGTGAGGGGTGTGGATGATATCCGAGTGTTACAGTGAGGGGTGTGGGATATTTCAGAGTGTTACAGTCAGGGGTGTGGCGTATATCAGAGTGTTACAGTGAGGAGTGTGGGATATATCAGAGTGTTACAGTGAGGGGTGTGGGGTATATCAGAGTGTTACAGTGAGGGGTGTGTGATATATCCGAGTGTTACAATGAGGGGTGTGGGGTATATCAGAGTGTTACAGTGAGGGGCCTGGGTTATTACAGAGTGTTACAGTGAGGTGTGTGGGATATATCAGAGTGTTACAGTGAGCGGTGTGGGATATATCAGAGTGCTACAGTGAGCGGTGTGGGGTATATCAGAGTGTAACAGTGAGGGGTGTGGGATATATCAGAGTGTTACAGTGAGGGGTGTGGGGTATATCCGAGTGTTACAGTGAGGGATGTGGGGTATATCAGTGTTACAGTGAGGGGTGGTGTATACCAGTGTTACAGTGAGGGGTGTGGGATATATCAGAGTGTTACAGAGAGGGGTGTATCAGAGTGTTACAGTGAGGGGTGTGGGGTAAATCAGTGTTACAGTGAGGGGTGTGGGGTATATCAGAGTGTTACAGTGAGGGATGTGGGGTATATCAGAGTGTTATAGTGAGGGTTGTGGCATATAACAGGGTGTTACATTAAGAGGTGTGGGATATATCAATGTTACAGTGAGGGGTTTGGCTTATATCATTGTTACAGTGAGGGGTGTGGGATATATCAGAGTGTTACAGTGAGTGGTATATCAGAGTGTTACAGTGAGTGGTGTGGGATATATCCGAGTGTTACAGTGAGGGGTGTGGGTTATATCACAGTGTTACAGTGAGGGTGTGGGGTATATCAGTGTGTTACAGTGAGTGGTGTGGGATATATCCGAGTGTTACAGTGAGGGGTGTGGGATATATCAGAGTGTTACAGTGAGGTGTGTGGGATATATCAGAGTGTTACAATGAGGGGTGTGGGGTATGTCAGAGTGTTACAGTGAGCGGTGTGGGGTATATCAGAGTGTTACAATGAGGGGTGTGGGATATATCAGAGTGTTACAGTGAGGGGTGCGGGATATATCAGAGGGTTACAGTGAGAGGTGTGGGGTGAATCAAAGTGTTACAGTGAGGGTTGTGGGATATATCAGAGTGTTACAGTGAGGGGTGTGGGGTATATCAGAGTGTTACAGTGAGAGGTGTGGGGTATATCAGAGTGTTACAGTGAGGGGTGTAGGATATATCAGAGTTTTACAGTGGGGGGATATCAGAGTGTTACATTGAGGCTTGTGGGTATATCAGTGTTACAGTTAGGGGTGCGGGGTATATCAGAGTGTTACAGTGAGGGGTGTGGGATATATCAGAGTGTTACAGTGAGGGGTGTGGGGTATATCAGATTGTAATAGTGAGGTGTGTGGGATATATCAGAGTGTTACAGTGAGGGGTGTGGGGTATATCCGAGTGTTACAGTAAGGGATGTGCTGTATATCAGAGTGTTGCAGTGAGGGTTGTGGCATATATCAGAGTGTTGCAGCGAGAGGTGTGGGATATATCAGTGTTACAGTGAGGGGTGTGGGGTTTATCAGTGTTACAGTGTGGGGTGTGGGATATATCAGTGTTACAGTGAGCGGTATATCAGAGTGTTACAGTGAGGGGTGTGTGGTATATCAGGGTGTTACAGTGAGGGGTGTGGGGTATATCAGAGTGTTACAGTGAGGGACCTGGGTTATTTCAGAGTGTTACAGTGAGGTGTGTGGGATATATCAGAGTGTTACAGTGAGCGGTGTGGGATATATCAGAGTGTTACAGTGAGGGGTGTGGGATATATCAGAGTGTTACAGTGAGCGGTGTGGGATATATCAGAGTGTTACAGTGAGAGGTGTGGGGTATATCAGAGTGTAACAGTGAGGGGTGTGGGATATATCAGAGTGTTACAGTGAGGGGTGTGGGGTATATCCGAGTGTTACAGTGAGGGATGTGGGTTATATCAAGGTGTTACAGTGAGTGTTGTGTCATACATCATATTTTTACAGTGAGAGGTGTGGGATATATCAATGTTACAGTGAGGGGTGTGGGGTATATCAGTGTTACAGTGAGGGGTATATCAGAGTGTTACACTGAGGGGTGTGGCATTTTTCCGAATGTTACAGTGAGGGGTGTGGGATATATCAGAGTGTTACAGTGAGGGGTGTGGGGTATATCAGAGTGTTACAGTGAGGGGTGAGAGATATATCAGAGTATTACAGTGATGGGTGTGGGCTATATCAGAGTGTTACAGTGAGGAGTGGGGTATATCAGAGTGTTACAGTGAGTGGTGTGGGATATATCAAAGTGCTACAGTGAGGGGTGTGGAGTATATCAGAGTGTTACAGTGAGGGGTGAGAGATATATCAGAATATTACAGTGATGGGTGTGGGATATTTCAGCGTGTTACCGTGAGGTGTGTGGGATATATCAGAGTCTTTCAGTGAGAGGTGTGGGGTATATCAGAGTGTTACAGTGAGGGTTGTGGAGTATATCAGAGTGTTACAGTGAGAGGTGTGGGATATTTCAGAGTGTTACAGTGAGGGGTGTGGGATATATCAGAGTCTAACAGTGAGAAGTGTGGGGTATATCAGATTGTTACAGTGAGTGGTTTGGGGTATATCAGAGTGTTACAGTGAGGGGTGTGGGATATATCACTGTGATACAGAGAGGGGTGTGGGGTATATCAGCGTGTAACAGTGAGGATTGTGGCATATATCAGAGTGTTACAGTGAGAGGTGTGGGATTATCAGTGATAAAGAGAGGGGTGTGGGGTATATCCGTGTGTTACAGTGAGGGGTGCGGGATATATCAGAGTGTTACAGTGAGGGGTGTGGAGTATATCAGAGTGTTACAGTGAGGGGTGTGGGATATATCAGAGGGTTACAGTGAGGGGTGTGGGGTATATCAGATTGTAATAGTGAGGTGTGTGGGATATATCAGAGTGTTACAGTGAGGGGTGTGGGGTATATCCGAGTGTTACAGTAAGGGATGTGCTGTATATCAGAGTGTTGCAGTGAGGGTTGTGGCATATATCAGAGTGTTGCAGCGAGAGGTGTGGGATATATCAGTGTTACAGTGAGGGGTGTGGGGTTTATCAGTGTTACAGTGTGGGGTGTGGGATATATCAGTGTTACAGTGAGCGGTATATCAGAGTGTTACAGTGAGGGGGTGTGGGGTATATTAGAGTGTTGCAGTGAGCGGTGAGGGGTATTCCAGTGTGTTACAGTGAGGGGTGTGGGACATGTCAGAGTGTTACAGTGAGGGGTGTGGGGAATATCAGTGTGATACAGAGAGGGGTGTGGGGTATATCATTGAGTTACAGTGAGGGTTGCGTGATATATCAGAGTGTTATAGTGATGGGTGTGTAGTATATCAGATTGATACAGTGAGGGGTGTGGGGCATATCAGTGTTACAGTGAGGGGTGTGGGGTATATCAGAATGTTACAGTGAGGGGTGTGGGCTATATCAGAGTGTTACAGTGAGAGGTGTGGGGTATATCATAGTGTTAGAGTGAGGGGTGTGGGGTTATTCAGAGTGTTACAGTGAGGGGTGTGAGGTATATCAGAGTGTTACAGTGAGGGTTGTGGGATATATCAGAGTCTTACAGTGAGTGTTGTGGCATATATCAGAGAGTTACAGTCAGAGGTGTGGGATATATCAGTGTTACAGTGAGGGGTGTGGGATATATCACTGTGATACAGAAAGGGGTGTGGCGTATATCAGTGTGTTACAGTGAGGGGTGTGCAGGATATATCAGAGTGCTACAGTGAGGGGTATATCACAGTGTTACAGTGAGGGGTGTGGGATATATCAGAGTGTTACAGTGAGGGGTGCGGGGTATATCAGAGTGTTACAGTGAGGGGTATTTTCAGAGTGTTAAAGTGAGGGGTGTGGGGTGTATCAGAGTGTTACAGTGAGGGGTGTGGGGTGTATCAGAGTGTTACAGTGAGGGGTGTGGGGTATATCAGAGTGTTAACGTGAGGGGTGTGGGGTATATCAGAGTGTTACAGTGAGGGGTGTGGGGTATATCAGAGTGTTACAGTGAGGGGTGTGGGGTATATCAGAGTGTTAACGTGAGGGGTGTGGGGTGTATCAGAGTGTTACATGAGGGGTGTGGGGTATATCAGAGTGTAGCAGTGAGGGGTGTGGGATATATCAGAGTGTAACAGTGAGGGGTGTGGGATATATCAGAGTGTTACAGTGAGGGGTGTGGGGTATATCAGAGTGTTACAGTGAGGGGTGTGGGGAATATCAGTGTGATACAGAGAGGGGTGTGGGCTATATCAGAGTGTTACAGTGAGGGGTGCGGTATATATCAGAGTGTTACAGTGAAGGGTGTGGAGTATATCAGAGTGTTACAGTGAGGGCTGTGGGATATTTCAGAGTGTTACAGTGAGGGGTGTGTGATATATCAGAGTGTTGCAGTGAGTGGTGTGGGATATATCAGAGTGTTACAGTGAGGGGTGTGGGGTATATCAGAGTGTTACAGTGAGGGGTGTGGGGAATATCAGTGTGATACAGAGAGGGGTGTGGGCTATATCAGAGTGTTACAGTGAGGGGTGTGTGGTATGTCAGGGTGTTACAGTGAGGGGTGTGGGGTATATCAGAGTGTTACAGTGAGGGACCTGGGTTATTTCAGAGTGTTACAGTGAGGTGTGTGGGATATATCAGAGTGTTACAGTGAGCGGTGTGGGATATATCAGAGTGTTACAGTGAGGGGTGTGGGATATATCAGAGTGTTACAGTGAGCGGTGTGGGATATATCAGAGTGTTACAGTGAGAGGTGTGGGGTATATCAGAGTGTAACAGTGAGGGGTGTGGGATATATCAGAGTGTTACAGTGAGGGGTGTGGGGTATATCCGAGTGTTACAGTGAGGGATGTGGGTTATATCAAGGTGTTACAGTGAGTGTTGTGTCATACATCATATTTTTACAGTGAGAGGTGTGGGATATATCAATGTTACAGTGAGGGGTGTGGGGTATATCAGTGTTACAGTGAGGGGTATATCAGAGTGTTACGCTGAGGGGTGTGGCATTTTTCCGAGTGTTACAGTGAGGGGTGTGGGATATATCAGAGTGTTACAGTGAGGGGTGTGGGGTATATCAGAGTGTTACAGTGAGGGGTGAGAGATATATCAGAGTATTACAGTGATGGGTGTGGGCTATATCAGAGTGTTACAGTGAGGAGTGGGGTATATCAGAGTGTTACAGTGAGTGGTGTGGGATATATCAAAGTGCTACAGTGAGGGGTGTGGAGTATATCAGAGTGTTACAGTGAGGGGTGAGAGATATATCAGAATATTACAGTGATGGGTGTGGGATATTTCAGCGTGTTACCGTGAGGTGTGTGGGATATATCAGAGTCTTTCAGTGAGAGGTGTGGGGTATATCAGAGTGTTACAGTGAGGGTTGTGGAGTATATCAGAGTGTTACAGTGAGAGGTGTGGGATATTTCAGAGTGTTACAGTGAGGGGTGTGGGATATATCAGAGTCTAACAGTGAGAAGTGTGGGGTATATCAGATTGTTACAGTGAGTGGTTTGGGGTATATCAGAGTGTTACAGTGAGGGGTGTGGGATATATCAGAGTGTTACAGTGAGGGGTGTGGAGGATATCAGAGTATTACAGTGAGGGGTGTGGGATATTTCAGAGTGTTACAGTGAGGGGTGTGGGTTATATCAGAGTGTAACAGTGAGGGGTGTGGCATATATCGGAGTGTTACAGTGAGGGGTCTGGGTTATTTCAGAGTGTTACAATGACGGGTGTGGCATATATCAGAGTGTTACAGTGAGGGGTGTGGGGTATATCAGAGTGTTACAGTAAGCGGTGTGGGGAATATCAGTGTGATACAGAGAGGGGTGTGGGCTATATCAGAGTATTACAGTGAGGGGTGCGGGATATATCAGAGTGTTACAGTGAGGGGTGTGGAGTATATCAGATTGTTACAGTGAGGGGTGTGGGATATATCAGTGTGTAACAGTGAGGGGTGTGGGATATATCAGAGTGTTACAGTGAGGGGTGTGGATGATATCCGAGTGTTACAGTGAGGGGTGTGGGATATTTCAGAGTGTTACAGTCAGGGGTGTGGCGTATATCAGAGTGTTACAGTGAGGAGTGTGGGATATATCAGAGTGTTACAGTGAGGGGTGTGGGGTATATCAGAGTGTTACAGTGAGGGGTGTGTGATATATCCGAGTGTTACAATGAGGGGTGTGGGGTATATCAGAGTGTTACAGTGAGGGGCCTGGGTTATTACAGAGTGTTACAGTGAGGTGTGTGGGATATATCAGAGTGTTACAGTGAGCGGTGTGGGATATATCAGAGTGCTACAGTGAGCGGTGTGGGGTATATCAGAGTGTAAAAGTGAGGGGTGTGGGATATATCAGAGTGTTACAGTGAGGGGTGTGGGGTATATCCGAGTGTTACAGTGAGGGATGTGGGGTATATCAGTGTTACAGTGAGGGGTGTGGTGTATACCAGTGTTACAGTGAGGGGTGTGGGATATATCAGAGTGTTACAGAGAGGGGTGTATCAGAGTGTTACAGTGAGGGGTGTGGGGTAAATCAGTGTTACAGTGAGGGGTGTGGGGTATATCAGAGTGTTACAGTGAGGGATGTGGGGTATATCAGAGTGTTATAGTGAGGGTTGTGGCATATAACAGGGTGTTACATTAAGAGGTGTGGGATATATCAATGTTACAGTGAGGGGTTTGGCTTATATCATTGTTACAGTGAGGGGTGTGGGATATATCAGAGTGTTACAGTGAGTGGTATATCAGAGTGTTACAGTGAGTGGTGTGGGATATATCCGAGTGTTACAGTGAGGGTTGTGGGTTATATCACAGTGTTACAGTGAGGGTGTGGGGTATATCAGTGTGATACAGTGAGTGGTGTGGGATATATCCGAGTGTTACAGTGAGGGGTGTGGGATATATCAGAGTGTTACAGTGAGGTGTGTGGGATATATCAGAGTGTTACAATGAGGGGTGTGGGGTATGTCAGAGTGTTACAGTGAGCGGTGTGGGGTATATCAGAGTGTTACAATGAGGGGTGTGGGATATATCAGAGTGTTACAGTGAGGGGTGCGGGATATATCAGAGGGTTACAGTGAGAGGTGTGGGGTGAATCAAAGTGTTACAGTGAGGGTTGTGGGATATATCAGAGTGTTACAGTGAGGGGTGTGGGGTATATCAGAGTGTTACAGTGAGAGGTGTGGGGTATATCAGAGTGTTACAGTGAGGGGTGTAGGATATATCAGAGTTTTACAGTGGGGGGATATCAGAGTGTTACATTGAGGCTTGTGGGTATATCAGTGTTACAGTTAGGGGTGCGGGGTATATCAGAGTGTTACAGTGAGGGGTGTGGGATATATCAGAGTGTTACAGTGAGGGGTGTGGGGTATATCAGATTGTAATAGTGAGGTGTGTGGGATATATCAGAGTGTTACAGTGAGGGGTGTGGGGTATATCCGAGTGTTACAGTAAGGGATGTGCTGTATATCAGAGTGTTGCAGTGAGGGTTGTGGCATATATCAGAGTGTTGCAGCGAGAGGTGTGGGATATATCAGTGTTACAGTGAGGGGTGTGGGGTTTATCAGTGTTACAGTGTGGGGTGTGGGATATATCAGTGTTACAGTGAGCGGTATATCAGAGTGTTACAGTGAGGGGGTGTGGGGTATATTAGAGTGTTGCAGTGAGCGGTGAGGGGTATTCCAGTGTGTTACAGTGAGGGGTGTGGGACATGTCAGAGTGTTACAGTGAGGGGTGTGGGGAATATCAGTGTGATACAGAGAGGGGTGTGGGGTATATCATTGAGTTACAGTGAGGGTTGCGTGATATATCAGAGTGTTATAGTGATGGGTGTGTAGTATATCAGATTGATACAGTGAGGGGTGTGGGGCATATCAGTGTTACAGTGAGGGGTGTGGGGTATATCAGAATGTTACAGTGAGGGGTGTGGGCTATATCAGAATGTTACAGTGAGAGGTGTGGGGTATATCATAGTGTTAGAGTGAGGGGTGTGGGGTTATTCAGAGTGTTACAGTGAGGGGTGTGAGGTATATCAGAGTGTTACAGTGAGGGTTGTGGGATATATCAGAGTCTTACAGTGAGTGGTGTGGCATATATCAGAGAGTTACAGTCAGAGGTGTGGGATATATCAGTGTTACAGTGAGGGGTGTGGGATATATCACTGTGATACAGAAAGGGGTGTGGGGTATATCAGTGTGTTACAGTGAGGGGTGTGCAGGATATATCAGAGTGCTACAGTGAGGGGTATATCACAGTGTTACAGTGAGGGGTGTGGGATATATCAGAGTGTTACAGTGAGGGGTGCGGGGTATATCAGAGTGTTACAGTGAGGGGTATTTTCAGAGTGTTAAAGTGAGGGGTGTGGGGTGTATCAGAGTGTTACAGTGAGGGGTGTGGGGTGTATCAGAGTGTTACAGTGAGGGGTGTGGGGTATATCAGAGTGTTAACGTGAGGGGTGTGGGGTATATCAGAGTGTTACAGTGAGGGGTGTGGGGTATATCAGAGTGTTACAGTGAGGGGTGTGGGGTATATCAGAGTGTTAACGTGAGGGGTGTGGGGTGTATCAGAGTGTTACATGAGGGGTGTGGGGTATATCAGAGTGTAGCAGTGAGGGGTGTGGGATATATCAGAGTGTAACAGTGAGGGGTGTGGGATATATCAGAGTGTTACAGTGAGGGGTGTGGGGTATATCAGAGTGTTACAGTGAGGGGTGTGGGGAATATCAGTGTGATACAGAGAGGGGTGTGGGCTATATCAGAGTGTTACAGTGAGGGGTGCGGTATATATCAGAGTGTTACAGTGAAAGGTGTGGAGTATATCAGAGTGTTACAGTGAGGGCTGTGGGATATTTCAGAGTGTTACAGTGAGGGGTGTGTGATATATCAGAGTGTTGCAGTGAGTGGTGTGGGATATATCAGAGTGTTACAGTGAGGGGTGTGGGGTATATCAGAGTGTTACAGTGAGGGGTGTGGGGAATATCAGTGTGATACAGAGAGGGGTGTGGGCTATATCAGAGTGTTACAGTGAGGGGTGTGTGGTATATCAGGGTGTTACAGTGAGGGGTGTGGGGTATATCAGAGTGTTACAGTGAGGGACCTGGGTTATTTCAGAGTGTTACAGTGAGGTGTGTGGGATATATCAGAGTGTTACAGTGAGCGGTGTGGGATATATCAGAGTGTTACAGTGAGGGGTGTGGGATATATCAGAGTGTTACAGTGAGCGGTGTGGGATATATCAGAGTGTTACAGTGAGAGGTGTGGGTTATATCAGAGTGTAACAGTGAGGGGTGTGGGATATATCAGAGTGTTACAGTGAGGGGTGTGGGGTATATCCGAGTGTTACAGTGAGGGATGTGGGTTATATCAAGGTGTTACAGTGAGTGTTGTGTCATACATCATATTTTTACAGTGAGAGGTGTGGGATATATCAATGTTACAGTGAGGGGTGTGGGGTATATCAGTGTTACAGTGAGGGGTATATCAGAGTGTTACACTGAGGGGTGTGGCATTTTTCCGAGTGTTACAGTGAGGGGTGTGGGATATATCAGAGTGTTACAGTGAGGGGTGTGGGGTATATCAGAGTGTTACAGTGAGGGGTGAGAGATATATCAGAGTATTACAGTGATGGGTGTGGGCTATATCAGAGTGTTACAGTGAGGAGTGGGGTATATCAGAGTGTTACAGTGAGTGGTGTGGGATATATCAAAGTGCTACAGTGAGGGGTGTGGAGTATATCAGAGTGTTACAGTGAGGGGTGAGAGATATATCAGAATATTACAGTGATGGGTGTGGGATATTTCAGCGTGTTACCGTGAGGTGTGTGGGATATATCAGAGTCTTTCAGTGAGAGGTGTGGGGTATATCAGAGTGTTACAGTGAGGGTTGTGGAGTATATCAGAGTGTTACAGTGAGAGGTGTGGGATATTTCAGAGTGTTACAGTGAGGGGTGTGGGATATATCAGAGTCTAACAGTGAGAAGTGTGGGGTATATCAGATTGTTACAGTGAGTGGTTTGGGGTATATCAGAGTGTTACAGTGAGGGGTGTGGGATATATCACTGTGATACAGAGAGGGGTGTGGGGTATATCAGCGTGTAACAGTGAGGATTGTGGCATATATCAGAGTGTTACAGTGAGAGGTGTGGGATTATCAGTGATAAAGAGAGGGGTGTGGGGTATATCCGTGTGTTACAGTGAGGGGTGCGGGATATATCAGAGTGTTACAGTGAGGGGTGTGGAGTATATCAGAGTGTTACAGTGAGGGGTGTGGGATATATCAGAGGGTTACAGTGAGGGGTGTGGAGGATATCAGAGTGTTACAGTGAGGGGTGTGGGATATTTCAGAGTGTTACAGTGAGGGGTGTGGGTTATATCAGAGTGTTACAGTGAGGGGTGTGGCATATATCAGATTGTTACAGTGAGGGGTCTGGGTTATTTCAGAGTGTTACAATGAGGGGTGTGGCATATATCAGAGTGTTACAGTGAGGGGTGTGGGATATATCAGAGTGTTACAGTGAGGCGTGTGGGGTATATCAGAGTGTAACAGTGAGGGGTGTGGGACATATCAGAGTGTTACAGTGAGGGGTGTGGGGTATATCCGAGTGTTACAGTGAGGGATGTAGGGTATATCAAAGTGTTACCGTGAGGGTTGTGGCATATATCACAGTGTTACATTGAGAGGTGTGGGATATATCAGTGCTACAGTGAGGGGCATATCAGAGTGTTACAGTGAGGGGTGTGGGATATATCAGAGTATTACAGTGAGGGGTGTGGGCTATATCAGAGTGTTACAGAGAGGGGTGGGGTATATCAGAGTGTTACAGTGAGGGGTGTGGGATATATCAGAGTGCTACAGTGAGGGGTGTGGAGTATATCAGAGTGTTACAGTGAGGGGTGTGGGGTATATCAGAGTATTACAGTGAGGGGTGTGGGGTATATCAGAGTGTTACAGTGAGGGGTGTGGGATATTTCAGAGTTTTACAGTGAGGGGTGTGGGATATTTCAGAGTGTTACAGTGAGGTGTGTGGGATATATCAGAGTCTTACAGTGAGAGGTGTGGGTTATATCAGAGTGTTACAGTGAGGGGTGTGGGGTATATCAGTGTTACAGTAAGGGGTGTGGGGTATATCAGAGTGTTACAGTGAGGGGTGCGGGCTATATCTGAGTGTTACAGTGAGAAGTGTGGGGTATATCAGAGTGTTAGAGTGAGGGGTGTGGGGTATATCAGAGTGTTACAGTGAGGGGTGTGAGGTATATCAGAGTGTTACAGTGAGGGTTGTGGGATATATCAGAGTCTTACAGTGAGGGTTGTGGCATATATCAGAGAGTTACAGTGAGAGGTGTGGGATATATCAGTGTTACAGTGAGGGGTGTGGGATATATCACTGTGATACAGAAAGGGTTGTGGGGTATATCAGTGTGTTACAGTGAGGGGTGTGCAGGATATATCAGAGTGTTACAATGAGGGGTGTGGAGTATATCAGAGTGTTACTGTGAGGGGTATGGTATATTTCAGAGTGTTACAGTGAGGGGTGTGGGGGAGAGCAGAGAATTACAGTGAGGGGTGTGGGGTATATCAGAGTGTTACCGTGAGGGGTGTGGGATATATCAGTGTTACAGTGATGGGTGTGGGATATTTCAGCGTGTTACCGTGAGGTGTGTGGGATATATCAGAGTCTTTCAGTGAGAGGCGTGGGGTATATCAGAGTGTTACAGTGAGGGTTGTGGAGTATATCAGAGTGTTACAGTGAGAGGTGTGGGATATTTCAGAGTGTTACAGTGAGGGGTGTGGGATATATCAGAGTCTAACAGTGAGAAGTGTGCGGTATATCAGATTGTTACAGTGAGTGGTTTGGGGTATATCAGAGCGTTACAGTGAGGGGTGTGGGATATATCACTGTGATACAGAGAGGGGTGTGGGGTATATCAGCGTGTAACAGTGAGGATTGTGGCATATATCAGAGTGTTACAGTGAGAGGTGTGGGATTATCAGTGATAAAGAGAGGGGTGTGGGGTATATCCGTGTGTTACAGTGAGGGGTGCGGGATATATCAGAGTGTTACAGTGAGGGGTGTGGAGTATATCAGAGTGTTACAGTGAGGGGTGTGGGATATATCAGAGGGTTACAGTGAGGGGTGTGGAGGATATCAGAGTGTTACAGTGAGGGGTGTGGGATATTTCAGAGTGTTACAGTGAGGGGTGTGGGTTATATCAGAGTGTTACAGTGAGGGGTGTGGCATATATCAGAGTGTTACAGTGAGGGGTCTGGGTTATTTCAGAGTGTTACAATGAGGGGTGTGGCATATATCAGAGTGTTACAGTGAGGGGTGTGGGATATATCAGAGTGTAACAGTGAGGCGTGTGGGGTATATCAGAGTGTAACAGTGAGGGGTGTGGGACATATCAGAGTGTTACAGTGAGGGGTGTGGGGTATATCCGAGTGTTACAGTGAGGGATGTAGGGTATATCAAAGTGTTACCGTGAGGGTTGTGGCATATATCACAGTGTTACATTGAGAGGTGTGGGATATATCAGTGCTACAGTGAGGGGCATATCAGAGTGTTACAGTGAGGGGTGTGGGATATATCAGAGTATTACAGTGAGGGGTGTGGGCTATATCAGAGTGTTACAGAGAGGGGTGGGGTATATCAGAGTGTTACAGTGAGGGGTGTGGGATATATCAGAGTGCTACAGTGAGGGGTGTGGAGTATATCAGAGTGTTACAGTGAGGGGTGTGGGATATTTCAGAGTTTTACAGTGAGGGGTGTGGGATATTTCAGAGTGTTACAGTGAGGTGTGTGGGATATATCAGAGTCTTACAGTGAGAGGTGTGGGTTATATCAGAGTGTTACAGTGAGGGGTGTGGGGTATATCAGTGTTACAGTAAGGGGTGTGGGGTATATCAGAGTGTTACAGTGAGGGGTGCGGGCTATATCTGAGTGTTACAGTGAGAGGTGTGGGGTATATCAGAGTGTTAGAGTGAGGGGTGTGGGGTATATCAGAGTGTTACAGTGAGGGGTGTGAGGTATATCAGAGTGTTACAGTGAGGGTTGTGGGATATATCAGAGTCTTACAGTGAGGGTTGTGGCATATATCAGAGAGTTACAGTGAGAGGTGTGGGATATATCAGTGTTACAGTGAGGGGTGTGGGATATATCACTGTGATACAGAAAGGGTTGTGGGGTATATCAGTGTGTTACAGTGAGGGGTGTGCAGGATATATCAGAGTGTTACAATGAGGGGTGTGGAGTATATCAGAGTGTTACTGTGAGGGGTATGGTATATTTCAGAGTGTTACAGTGAGGGGTGTGGGGGAGAGCAGAGAATTACAGTGAGGGGTGTGGGGTATATCAGAGTGTTACCGTGAGGGGTGTGGGATATATCAGTGTTACAGTGAGGGGTGTGGGGTATATCAGAGTGTTACAGTGAGGGGTGTGGGATATATCAGAGTGTTACAGTGAGGGGTGTGGGATAAATCAGAGTGTTACAGTGAGGGGTGTGGGGTATATCAGAGGGTTACAGTGAGAGGTGTGGGGTGAATCAAAGTGTTACAGTGAGGGTTGTGGGATATATCAGAGTGTTACAGTGAGGGGTGTGGGGTATATCCGAGTGTTACAGTAAGGGATGTTCTGTATATCAGAGTGTTGCAGTGAGGGTTGTGGCATATATCAGAGTGTTGCAGCGAGAGGTGTGGGATATATCAGTGTTACAGTGAGGGGTGTGGGGTTTATCAGTGTTACAGTGTGGGGTGTGGGATATATCAGTGTTACAGTGAGGGGTATATCAGAGTGTTACATTGAGGGGGTGTGGGGTATATTAGAGTGTTGCAGTGAGCGGTGAGGGGTATTCCAGTGTGTTACAGTGAGGGGTGTGGGACATGTCAGAGTGTTACAGTGAGGGGTGTGGGGAATATCAGTGTGATACAGAGAGGGGTGTGGGGTATATCATTGAGTCACAGTGAGGGTTGCGTGATATATCAGAGTGTTATAGTGATGGGTGTGTAGTATATCAGATTGATACAGTGAGGGGTGTGGGGCATATCAGTGTTACAGTGAGGGGTGTGGGGTATATCAGATTGTTACAGTGAGGGGTGTGGGCTATATCAGAGTGTTACAGTGAGAGGTGTGGGGTATATCATAGTGTTAGAGTGAGGGGTGTGGGGTTATTCAGAGTGTTACAGTGAGGGGTGTGAGGTATATCAGAGTGTTACAGTGAGGGTTGTGGGATATATCAGAGTCTTACAGTGAGTGTTGTGGCATATATCAGAGAGTTACAGTCAGAGGTGTGGGATATATCAGTGTTACAGTGAGGGGTGTGGGATATATCACTGTGATACAGAAAGGGGTGTGGCGTATATCAGTGTGTTACAGTGAGGGGTGTGCAGGATATATCAGAGTGCTACAGTGAGGGGTATATCACAGTGTTACAGTGAGGGGTGTGGGATATATCAGAGTGTTACAGTGAGGGGTGCGGGGTATATCAGAGTGTTACAGTGAGGGGTATTTTCAGAGTGTTAAAGTGAGGGGTGTGGGGTGTATCAGAGTGTTACAGTGAGGGGTGTGGGGTGTATCAGAGTGTTACAGTGAGGGGTGTGGGGTATATCAGAGTGTTAACGTGAGGGGTGTGGGGTATATCAGAGTGTTACAGTGAGGGGTGTGGGGTATATCAGAGTGTTACAGTGAGGGGTGTGGGGTATATCAGAGTGTTAACGTGAGGGGTGTGGGGTGTATCAGAGTGTTACAGTGAGGGGTGTGGGGTATATCAGAGTGTAGCAGTGAGGGGTGTGGGATATATCAGAGTGTAACAGTGAGGGGTGTGGGATATATCAGAGTGTTACAGTGAGGGGTGTGGGGTATATCAGAGTGTTACAGTGAGGGGTGTGGGGAATATCAGTGTGATACAGAGAGGGGTGTGGGCTATATCAGAGTGTTACAGTAAGGGGTGCGGTATATATCAGTGTGTTACAGTGAAGGGTGTGGATTATATCAGAGTGTTACAGTGAGGGCTGTGGGATATTTCAGAGTGTTACAGTGAGGGGTGTGTGATATATCAGAGTGTTGCAGTGAGTGGTGTGGGATATATCAGAGTGTTACAGTGAGGGGTGTGGGATATATCACTGTGATACAGAAAGGGGTGTGGGGTATATCAGCGTGTAACAGTGAGGATTGTGGCATATATCAGAGTGTTACAGTGAGAGGTGTGGGATTATCAGTGATAAAGAGAGGGGTGTGGGGTATATCCGTGTGTTACAGTGAGGGGTGCGGGATATATCAGAGTGTTACAGTGAGGGGTGTGGAGTATATCAGAGTGTTACAGTGAGGGGTGTGGGATATATCAGAGTGTTACAGTGAGGGGTGTGGAGGATATCAGAGTGTTACAGTGAGGGGTGTGGGATATTTCAGAGTGTTACAGTGAGGGGTGTGGGTTATATCAGAGTGTAACAGTGAGGGGTGTGGCATATATCAGAGTGTTACAGTGAGGGGTCTGGGTTATTTCAGAGTGTTACAATGAGGGGTGTGGCATATATCAGAGTGTTACAGTGAGGGGTGTGGGGTATATCAGAGTGTTACAGTAAGCGGTGTGGGGAATATCAGTGTGATACAGAGAGGGGTGTGGGCTATATCAGAGTATTACAGTGAGGGGTGCGGGATATATCAGAGTGTTACAGTGAGGGGTGTGGAGTATATCAGATTGTTACAGTGAGGGGTGTGGGATATATCAGTGTGTAACAGTGAGGGGTGTGGGATATATCAGAGTGTTACAGTGAGGGGTGTGGATGATATCCGAGTGTTACAGTGAGGGGTGTGGGATATTTCAGAGTGTTACAGTCAGGGGTGTGGCGTATATCAGAGTGTTACAGTGAGGAGTGTGGGATATATCAGAGTGTTACAGTGAGGGGTGTGGGGTATATCAGAGTGTTACAGTGAGGGGTGTGTGATATATCCGAGTGTTACAATGAGGGGTGAGGGGTATATCAGAGTGTTACAGTGAGGGGCCTGGGTTATTACAGAGTGTTACAGTGAGGTGTGTGGGATATATCAGAGTGTTACAGTGAGCGGTGTGGGATATATCAGAGTGCTACAGTGAGCGGTGTGGGGTATATCAGAGTGTAACAGTGAGGGGTGTGGGATATATCAGAGTGTTACAGTGAGGGGTGTGGGGTATATCCGAGTGTTACAGTGAGGGATGTGGGGTATATCAGTGTTACAGTGAGGGGTGTGGTGTATACCAGTGTTACAGTGAGGGGTGTGGGATATATCAGAGTGTTACAGAGAGGGGTGTATCAGAGTGTTACAGTGAGGGGTGTGGGGTAAATCAGTGTTACAGTGAGGGGTGTGGGGTATATCAGAGTGTTACAGTGAGGGATGTGGGGTATATCAGAGTGTTATAGTGAGGGTTGTGGCATATAACAGGGTGTTACATTAAGAGGTGTGGGATATATCAATGTTACAGTGAGGGGTTTGGCTTATATCATTGTTACAGTGAGGGGTGTGGGATATATCAGAGTGTTACAGTGAGTGGTATATCAGAGTGTTACAGTGAGTGGTGTGGGATATATCCGAGTGTTACAGTGAGGGGTGTGGGTTATATCACAGTGTTACAGTGAGGGTGTGGGGTATATCAGTGTGTTACAGTGAGGGGTGTTGGATATATCAGTGATTTACAGTGAGGGGTGTGGCGTATATCAGAGTGTTACAGTGAGGGGTGTGGGATATATCAGAGTGTTACTGTGAGGGGTGTGGGATATATCAGAGTGTTACAGTGAGGTGTGTGGGATATATCAGAGTGTTACACTGAGGGGTGTGGGGTATGTCAGAGTGTTACAGTGAGCGGTGTGGGGTATATCAGAGTGTTACAGTGAGGGGTGTGGGATATATCAGAGTGTTACAGTGAGGGCTGTGGGATATTTCAGAGTGTTACAGTGAGGGGTGTGTGATATATCAGAGTGTTGCAGTGAGTGGTGTGGGATATATCAGAGTGTTACAGTGAGGGGTGTGGGATATATCAGAGTGTTACAGTGAGGGGTGTGGGGTATATCCGAGTGTTACAGTGAGGGATGTGGGTTATATCAAGGTGTTACAGTGAGTGTTGTGTCATACATCATATTTTTACAGTGAGAGGTGTGGGATATATCAATGTTACAGTGAGGGGTGTGGGGTATATCAGTGTTACAGTGAGGGGTATATCAGAGTGTTACACTGAGGGGTGTGGCATTTTTCCGAGTGTTACAGTGAGGGGTGTGGGATATATCAGAGTGTTACAGTGAGGGGTGTGGGGTATATCAGAGTGTTACAGTGAGGGGTGAGAGATATATCAGAGTATTACAGTGATGGGTGTGGGCTATATCAGAGTGTTACAGTGAGGAGTGGGGTATATCAGAGTGTTACAGTGAGTGGTGTGGGATATATCAAAGTGCTACAGTGAGGGGAGTGGAGTATATCAGAGTGTTACAGTGAGGGGTGAGAGATATATCAGAATATTACAGTGATGGGTGTGGGATATTTCAGCGTGTTACCGTGAGGTGTGTGGGATATATCAGAGTCTTTCAGTGAGAGGTGTGGGGTATATCAGAGTGTTACAGTGAGGGTTGTGGAGTATATCAGAGTGTTACAGTGAGAGGTGTGGGATATTTCAGAGTGTTACAGTGAGGGGTGTGGGATATATCAGAGTCTAACAGTGAGAGGTGTGGGGTATATCAGATTGTTACAGTGAGTGGTGTGGGGTATATCAGAGTGTTACAGTGAGGGGTGTGGGATATATCACTGTGATACAGAAAGGGGTGTGGGGTATATCAGCGTGTAACAGTGAGGATTGTGGCATATATCAGAGTGTTATAGTGAGAGGTGTGGGATTATCAGTGATAAAGAGAGGGGTGTGGGGTATATCCGTGTGTTACAGTGAGGGGTGCGGGATATATCAGAGTGTTACAGTGAGGGGTGTGGAGTATATCAGAGTGTTACAGTGAGGGGTGTGGGATATATCAGAGGGTTACAGTGAGGGGTGTGGAGGATATCAGAGTGTTACAGTGAGGGGTGTGGGATATTTCAGAGTGTTACAGTGAGGGGTGTGGGTTATATCAGAGTGTTACAGTGAGGGATGTGGCATATATCAGAGTGTTACAGTGAGGGGTCTGGGTTATTTCAGAGTGTTACAATGAGGGGTGTGGCATATATCAGAGTGTTACAGTGAGGGGTGTGGGATATATCAGAGTGTTACAGTGAGGCGTGTGGGGTATATCAGAGTGTAACAGTGAGGGGTGTGGGACATATCAGAGTGTTACAGTGAGGGGTGTGGGGTATATCCGAGTGTTACAGTGAGGGATGTAGGGTATATCAAAGTGTTACAGTGAGGGTTGTGGCATATATCACAGTGTTACATTGAGAGGTGTGCGATATATCAGTGCTACAGTGAGGGGCATATCAGAGTGTTACAGTGAGGGGTGTGGGATATATCAGAGTATTACAGTGAGGGGTGTGGGCTATATCAGAGTGTTACAGAGAGGGGTGGGGTATATCAGAGTGTTACAGTGAGGGGTGTGGGATATATCAGAGTGCTACAGTGAGGGGTGTGGAGTATATCAGAGTGTTACAGTGAGGGGTGTGGGATATTTCAGAGTTTTACAGTGAGGGGTGTGGGATATTTTAGAGTGTTACAGTGAGGTGTGTGGGATATATCAGAGTCTTACAGTGAGAGGTGTGGGTTATATCAGAGTGTTACAGTGAGGGGTGTGGGGTATATCAGTGTTACAGTAAGGGGTGTGGGGTATATCAGAGTGTTACAGTGAGGGGTGCGGGCTATATCTGAGTGTTACAGTGAGAGGTGTGGGGTATATCAGAGTGTTAGAGTGAGGGGTGTGGGGTATATCAGAGTGTTACAGTGAGGGGTGTGAGGTATATCAGAGTGTTACAGTGAGGGTTGTGGGATATATCAGAGTCTTACAGTGAGGGTTGTGGCATATATCAGAGAGTTACAGTGAGAGGTGTGGGATATATCAGTGTTACAGTGAGGGGTGTGGGATATATCACTGTGATACAGTAAGGGTTGTGGGGTATATCAGTGTGTTACAGTGAGGGGTGTGCAGGATATATCAGAGTGTTACAGTGAGGGGTGTGGAGTATATCAGAGTGTTACTGTGAGGGGTATGGTATATTTCAGAGTGTTACAGTGAGGGGTGTGGGGGAGAGCAGAGAATTACAGTGAGGGGTGTGGGGTATATCAGAGTGTTACCTTGAGGGGTGTGGGATATATCAGTGTTACAGTGAGGGGTGTGGGGTATATCAGAGTGTTACAGTGAGGGGTGTGGGATATATCAGAGTGTTACTGTGAGGGGTGTGGGATAAATCAGAGTGTTACAGTGAGGGGTGTGGGGCATATCAGAGTGTTACAGTGAGGGGTGTGGGGTATATCAGAGTGTTACAGTGAGAGGTGTGGGGTATATCAGAGTGTTACAGTGAGGGGTGTAGGATATATCAGAGTTTTACACTGGGGGGATATCAGAGTGTTACATTGAGGCTTGTGGGTATATCAGTGTTACAGTGAGGGGTGCGGGGTATATCAGAGTGTTACAGTGAGGGGTGTGGGATATATCAGAGTGTTACAGTGAGGGGTGTGGGGTATATCAGATTGTAATAGTGAGGTGTGTGGGATATATCAGAGTGTTACAGTGAGGGGTGTGGGGTATATCCGAGTGTTACAGTAAGGGATGTGCTGTATATCAGAGTGTTGCAGTGAGGGTTGTGGCATATATCAGAGTGTTGCAGCGAGAGGTGTGGGATATATCAGTGTTACAGTGAGGGGTGTGGGGTTTATCAGTGTTACAGTGTGGGGTGTTGGATATATCAGTGTTACAGTGAGGGGTATATCAGAGTGTTACAGTGAGGGGGTGTGGGGTATATCAGAGTGTTGCAGTGAGCGGTGAGGGGTATTCCAGTGTGTTACAGTGAGGGGTGTGGGACATGTCAGAGTGTTACAGTGAGGGGTGTGGGGAATATCAGTGTGATACAGAGAGGGGTGTGGGGTATATCATTGAGTTACAGTGAGGGTTGCGTGATATATCAGAGTGTTATAGTGATGGGTGTGTAGTATATCAGATTGATACAGTGAGGGGTGTGGGGCATATCAGTGTTACAGTGAGGGGTGTGGGGTATATCAGAGTGTTACAGTGAGGGGTGTGGGCTATATCAGAGTGTTACAGTGAGAGGTGTGGGGTATATCATAGTGTTAGAGTGAGGGGTGTGGGGTTATTCAGAGTGTTACAGTGAGGGGTGTGAGGTATATCAGAGTGTTACAGTGAGGGTTGTGGGATATATCAGAGTCTTACAGTGAGTGTTGTGGCATATATCAGAGAGTTACAGTGAGAGGTGTGGGATATATCAGTGTTACAGTGAGGGGTGTGGGATATATCACTGTGATACAGAAAGGGGTGTGGGGTATATCAGTGTGTTACAGTGAGGGGTGTGCAGGATATATCAGAGTGCTACAGTGAGGGGTATATCACAGTGTTACAGTGAGGGGTGTGGGATATATCAGAGTGTTACAGTGAGGGGTGCGGGGTATATCAGAGTGTTACAGTGAGGGGTATTTTCAGAGTGTTAAAGTGAGGGGTGTGGGGTGTATCAGAGTGTTACAGTGAGGGGTGTGGGGTGTATCAGAGTGTTACAGTGAGGGGTGTGGGGTATATCAGAGTGTTAACGTGAGGGGTGTGGGGTATATCAGAGTGTTACAGTGAGGGGTGTGGGGTATATCAGAGTGTTACAGTGAGGGGTGTGGGGTATATCAGAGTGTTAACGTGAGGGGTGTGGGGTGTATCAGAGTGTTACAGTGAGGGGTGTGGGGTATATCAGAGTGTAGCAGTGAGGGGTGTGGGATATATCAGAGTGTAACAGTGAGGGGTGTGGGATATATCAGAGTGTTACAGTGAGGGGTGTGGGGTATATCAGAGTGTTACAGTGAGGGGTGTGGGGAATATCAGTGTGATACAGAGAGGGGTGTGGGCTATATCAGAGTGTTACAGTGAGGGGTGCGGTATATATCAGTGTGTTACAGTGAAGGGTGTGGAGTATATCAGAGTGTTACAGTGAGGTCTGTGGGATATTTCAGAGTGTTACAGTGAGGGGTGTGTGATATATCAGAGTGTTGCAGTGAGTGGTGTGGGATATATCAGAGTGTTACAGTGAGGGGTGTGAGGTATATCAGAGTGTTACAGTGAGGTGTGTGGGATATATCAGAGTGTTTCAGTGAGCGGTGTGGGATATATCAGAGTGTTACAGTGAGGGGTGTGGGATATATCAGAGTGTTACAGTGAGCGGTGTGGGATATATCAGAGTGTTACAGTGAGAGGTGTGGGGTATATCAGAGTGTAACAGTGAGGGGTGTGGGATATATCAGAGTGTTACAGTGAGGGGTGTGGGGTATATCCGAGTGTTACAGTGAGGGATGTGGGTTTTATCAAGGTGTTACAGTGAGTGTTGTGTCATACATCATATTTTTACAGTGAGAGGTGTGGGATATATCAATGTTACAGTGAGGGGTGTGGGGTATATCAGTGTTACAGTGAGGGGTATATCAGAGTGTTACACTGAGGGGTGTGGCATTTTTCCGAGTGTTACAGTGAGGGGTGTGGGATATATCAGAGTGTTACAGTGAGGGGTGTGGGGTATATCAGAGTGTTTCAGTGAGGGGTGAGAGATATATCAGAGTATTACAGTGATGGATGTGGGCTATATCAGAGTGTTACAGTGAGGAGTGGGGTATATCAGAGTGTTACAGTGAGTGGTGTGGGATATATCAAAGTGCTACAGTGAGGGGTGTGGAGTATATCAGAGTGTTACAGTGAGGGGTGAGAGATATATCAGAATATTACAGTGATGGGTGTGGGATATTTCAGCGTGTTACCGTGAGGTGTGTGGGATATATCAGAGTCTTTCAGTGAGAGGTGTGGGGTATATCAGAGTGTTACAGTGAGGGTTGTGGAGTATATCAGAGTGTTACAGTGAGAGGTGTGGGATATTTCAGAGTGTTACAGTGAGGGGTGTGGGATATATCAGAGTCTAACAGTGAGAGGTGTGGGGTATATCAGATTGTTACAGTGAGTGGTGTGGGGTATATCAGAGTGTTACAGTGAGGGGTGTGGGATATATCACTGTGATACAGAAAGGGGTGTGGGGTATATCCGTGTGTTACAGTGAGGGGTGCGGGATATATCAGAGTGTTACAGTGAGGGGTGTGGAGTATATCAGAGTGTTACAGTGAGGGGTGTGGGATATATCAGAGTGTTACAGTGAGGGGTGTGGAGGATATCAGAGTGTTACAGTGAGCGGTGTGGGATATTTCAGAGTGTTACAGTGAGGGGTGTGGGTTATATCAGAGTGTAACAGTGAGGGGTGTGGCATATATCAGAGTGTTACAGTGAGGGGTCTGGGTTATTTCAGAGTGTTACAATGAAGGGTGTGGCATATATCAGAGTGTTACAGTGAGGGGTGTGGGGTATATCAGAGTGTTACAGTAAGCGGTGTGGGGAATATCAGTGTGATACAGAGAGGGGTGTGGGCTATATCAGAGTATTACAGTGAGGGGTGCGGGATATATCAGAGTGTTACAGTGAGGGGTGTGGAGTATATCAGATTGTTACAGTGAGGGGTGTGGGATATATCAGTGTGTAACAGTGAGGGGTGTGGGATATATCAGAGTGTTACAGTGAGGGGTGTGGATGATATCCGAGTGTTACAGTGAGGGGTGTGGGATATTTCAGAGTGTTACAGTCAGGGGTGTGGCGTATATCAGAGTGTTACAGTGAGGAGTGTGGGATATATCAGAGTGTTACAGTGAGGGGTGTGGGGTATATCAGAGTGTTACAGTGAGGGGTGTGTGATATATCCGAGTGTTACAATGAGGGGTGTGGGGTATATCAGAGTGTTACAGTGAGGGGCCTGGGTTATTACAGAGTGTTACAGTGAGGTGTGTGGGATATATCAGAGTGTTACAGTGAGCGGTGTGGGATATATCAGAGTGCTACAGTGAGCGGTGTGGGGTATATCAGAGTGTAACAGTGAGGGGTGAGGGATATATCAGAGTGTTACAGTGAGGGGTGTGGGGTATATCCGAGTGTTACAGTGAGGGATGTGGGGTATATCAGTGTTACAGTGAGGGGTGTGGTGTATACCAGTGTTACAGTGAGGGGTGTGGGATATATCAGAGTGTTACAGAGAGGGGTGTACCAGAGTGTTACAGTGAGGGGTGTGGGGTAAATCAGTGTTACAGTGAGGGGTGTGGGGTATATCAGAGTGTTACAGTGAGGGATGTGGGGTATATCAGAGTGTTACAGTGAGGGTTGTGGCATATAACAGGGTGTTACATTAAGAGGTGTGGGATATATCAATGTTACAGTGAGGGGTTTGGCTTTTTTCATTGTTACAGTGAGGGGTGTGGGATATATCAGAGTGTTACAGTGAGTGGTATATCAGAGTGTTACAGTGAGTGGTGTGGGATATATCCGAGTGTTACAGTGAGGGGTGTGGGTTATATCACAGTGTTACAGTGAGGGTGTGGGGTATATCAGTGTGTTACAGTGAGGGGTGTTGGATATATCAGTGATTTACAGTGAGGGGTGTGGCGTATATCAGAGTGTTACAGTGAGGGGTGTGGGATATATCAGAGTGTTACTGTGAGGGGTGTGGGATATATCAGAGTGTTACAGTGAGGTGTGTGGGATATATCAGAGTGTTACAATGAGGGGTGTGGGGTATGTCAGAGTGTTACAGTGAGCGGTGTGGGGTATATCAGAGTGTTACAGTGAGGGGTGTGGGATATATCAGAGTGTTACAGTGAGGGGTGTGGGATATATCAGAGTGTTACAGTGAGGGGTGCGGGATATATCAGAGGGTTACAGTGAGAGGTGTGGGGTGAATCAAAGTGTTACAGTGAGGGTTGTGGGATATATCAGAGTGTTACAGTGAGGGGTGTGGGGTATATCAGAGTGTTACAGTGAGAGGTGTGGGGTATATCAGAGTGTTACAGTGAGGGGTGTAGGATATATCAGAGTTTTACTGTGGGGGGATATCAGAGTGTTACATTGAGGCTTGTGGGTATATCAGTGTTACAGTTAGGGGTGCGGGGTATATCAGAGTGTTACAGTGAGGGGTGTGGGATATATCAGTGTGTTACAGTGAGGGGTGTGGGGTATATCAGATTGTAATAGTGAGGTGTGTGGGATATATCAGAGTGTTACAGTGAGGGGTGTGGGGTATATCCGAGTGTTACAGTAAGGGATGTGCTGTATATCAGAGTGTTGCAGTGAGGGTTGTGGCATATATCAGAGTGTTGCAGCGAGAGGTGTGGGATATATCAGTGTTACAGTGAGGGCTGTGGGGTTTATCAGTGTTACAGTGTGGGGTGTGGGATATATCAGTGTTACAGTGAGGGGTATATCAGAGTGTTACAGTGAGGGGCTGTGGGGTATATTAGAGTGTTGCAGTGAGCGGTGAGGGGTATTCCAGTGTGTTACAGTGAGGGGTGTGGGACATGTCAGAGTGTTACAGTGAGGGGTGTGGGGAATATCAGTGTGATACAGAGAGGGGTGTGGGGTATATCATTGAGTTACAGTGAGGGTTGCGTGATATATCAGAGTGTTATAGTGATGGGTGTGTAGTATATCAGATTGATACAGTGAGGGGTGTGGGGCATATCAGTGTTACAGTGAGGGGTGTGGGGTATATCAGAATGTTACAGTGAGGGGTGTGGGCTATATCAAAGTGTTACAGTGAGAGGTGTGGGGTATATCATAGTGTTAGAGTGAGGGGTGTGGGGTTATTCAGAGTGTTACAGTGAGGGGTGTGAGGTATATCAGAGTGTTACAGTGAGGGTTGTGGGATATATCAGAGTCTTACAGTGAGTGTTGTGGCATATATCAGAGAGTTACAGTGAGAGGTGTGGGATATATCAGTGTTACAGTGAGGGGTGTGGGATATATCACTGTGATACAGAAAGGGGTGTGGGGTATATCAGTGTGTTACAGTGAGGGGTGTGCAGGATATATCAGAGTGCTACAGTGAGGGGTATATCACAGTGTTACAGTGAGGGGTGTGGGATATATCAGAGTGTTACAGTGAGGGGTGCGGGGTATATCAGAGTGTTACAGTGAGGGGTATTTTCAGAGTGTTAAAGTGAGGGGTGTGGGGTGTATCAGAGTGTTACAGTGAGGGGTGTGGGGTGTATCAGAGTGTTACAGTGAGGGGTGTGGGGTATATCAGAGTGTTAACGTGAGGGGTGTGGGGTTTATCAGAGTGTTACAGTGAGGGGTGTGGGGTATATCAGAGTGTTACAGTGAGGGGTGTGGGGTGTATCAGAGTGTTAACGTGAGGGGTGTGGGGTGTATCAGAGTGTTACAGTGAGGGGTGTGGGGTATATCAGAGTGTAGCAGTGAGGGGTGTGGGATATATCAGAGTGTAACAGTGAGGGGTGTGGGATATATCAGAGTGTTACAGTGAGGGGTGTGGGGTATATCAGAGTGTTACAGTGAGGGGTGTGGGGAATATCAGTGTGATACAGAGAGGGGTGTGGGCTATATCAGAGTGTTACAGTGAGGGGTGCGGTATATATCAGAGTGTTACAGTGAAGGGTGTGGAGTATATCAGAGTGTTACAGTGAGGGCTGTGGGATATTTCAGAGTGTTACAGTGAGGGGTGTGTGATATATCAGAGTGTTGCAGTGAGTGGTGTGGGATATATCAGAGTGTTACAGTGAGGGGTGTGAGGTATATCAGAGTGTTACAGTGAGGGGTGTGTGGTATATCAGGGTGTTACAGTGAGGGGTGTGGGGTATATCAGAGTGTTACAGTGAGGGACCTGGGTTATTTCAGAGTGTTACAGTGAGGTGTGTGGGATATATCAGAGTGTTACAGTGAGCGGTGTGGGATATATCAGAGTGTTACAGTGAGGGGTGTGGGATATATCAGAGTGTTACAGTGAGCAGTGTGGGATATATCATAGTGTTACAGTGAGAGGTGTGGGGTATATCAGAGTGTAACAGTGAGGGGTGTGGGATATATCAGAGTGTTACAGTGAGGGGTGTGGGGTATATCCGAGTGTTACAGTGAGGGATGTGGGTTATATCAAGGTGTTACAGTGAGTGTTGTGTCATACATCATATTTTTACAGTGAGAGGTGTGGGATATATCAATGTTACAGTGAGGGGTGTGGGGTATATCAGTGTTACAGTGAGGGGTATATCAGAGTGTTACACTGAGGGGTGTGGGATTTTTCCGAGTGTTTCAGTGAGGGGTGTGGGATATATAAGAGTGTTACAGTGAGGGGTGTGGGGTATATCAGAGTGTTACAGTGAGGGGTGAGAGATATATCAGAGTATTACAGTGATGGGTGTGGGCTATATCAGAGTGTTACAGTGAGGAGTGGGGTATATCAGAGTGTTACAGTGAGTGGTGTGGGATATATCAAAGTGCTACTGTGAGGGGTGTGGAGTATATCAGAGTGTTACAGTGAGGGGTGAGAGATATATCAGAATATTACAGTGATGGGTGTGGGATATTTCAGCGTGTTACCGTGAGGTGTGTGGGATATATCAGAGTCTTTCAGTGAGAGGTGTGGGGTATATCAGAGTGTTACAGTGAGGGTTGTGGAGTATATCAGAGTGTTACAGTGAGAGGTGTGGGATATTTCAGAGTGTTACAGTGAGGGGTGTGGGATATATCAGAGTCTAACAGTGAGAGGTGTGGGGTATATCAGATTGTTACAGTGAGTGGTGTGGGGTATATCAGAGTGTTACAGTGAGGGGTGTGGGATATATCACTGTGATACAGAAAGGGGTGTGGGGTATATCAGCGTGTAACAGTGAGGATTGTGGCATATATCAGAGTGTTACAGTGGGAGGTGTGGGATTATCAGTGATAAAGAGAGGGGTGTGGGGTATATCCGTGTGTTACAGTGAGGGGTGCGGGATATATCAGAGTGTTACAGTGAGGGGTGTGGAGTATATCAGAGTGTTACAGTGAGGGGTGTGGGATATATCAGAGGGTTACAGTGAGGGGTGTGGAGGATATCAGAGTGTTACAGTGAGGGGTTTGGGATATTTCAGAGTGTTACAGTGAGGGGTGTGGGTTATATCAGAGTGTTACAGTGAGGGGTGTGGCATATATCAGAGTGTTACAGTGAGGGGTCTGGGTTATTTCAGAGTGTTACAATGAGGGGTGTGGCATATATCAGAGTGTTACAGTGAGGGGTGTGGGATATATCAGAGTATTACAGTGAGGGGTGTGGGCTATATCAGAGTGTTACAGAGAGGGGTGGGGTATATCAGAGTGTTACAGTGAGGGGTGTGGGATATATCAGAGTGCTACAGTGAGGGGTGTGGAGTATATCAGAGTGTTACAGTGAGGGGTGTGGGATATTTCAGAGTTTTACAGTGAGGGGTGTGGGATATTTCAGAGTGTTACAGTGAGGTGTGTGGGATATATCAGAGTCTTACAGTGAGAGGTGTGGGTTATATCAGAGTGTTACAGTGAGGGGTGTGGGGTATATCAGTGTTACAGTAAGGGGTGTGGGGTATATCAGAGTGTTACAGTGAGGGGTGCGGGCTATATCTGAGTGTTACAGTGAGAGGTGTGGGGTATATCAGAGTGTTAGAGTGAGGGGTGTGGGGTATATCAGAGTTTTACAGTGAGGGGTGTGAGGTATATCAGAGTGTTACAGTGAGGGTTGTGGGATATATCAGAGTCTTACAGTGAGGGTTGTGGCATATATCAGAGAGTTACAGTGAGAGATGTGGGATATATCTGTGTTACAGTGAGGGGTGTGGGATATATCTCTGTGATACAGAAAGGGTTGTGGGGTATATCAGTGTGTTACAGTGAGGGGTGTGCAGGATATATCAGAGTGTTACAGTGAGGGGTGTGGAGTATATCAGAGTGTTACTGTGAGGGGTATGGTATATTTCAGAGTGTTACAGTGAGGGGTGTGGGGGAGAGCAGAGAATTACAGTGAGGGGTGTGGGGTATATCAGATTGTTACAGTGAGGGGAATGGGGTATATCAGTGTGTTACAGTGAGGGGTGTGGGGTATATCAGAGTGTTACACTGAGGGGTGTGGGGGATATCAGAGTGTTACAATGAGGGGTGTGGGGTATATCAGTGTATTACAGTGAGGGGTGTGGGATATATCAGAGTGTTACAGTGAGGGGTGTGGGATAAATCAGAGTGTTACAGTGAGGGGTGTGGGGCATATCAGAGTGTTACAGTGAGGGGTGTGGTGTATATCAGAGTGTTACAGTGAGGGGTGTGGTATAAATCAGAGTGCTACAGTGAGGGTTGTGGGATATATTAGAGTGTTACAGTGAGAGGTGTGGGATATATCAGTGTTAAAGTGAGGGGTGTGGGATATATCACTGTGATACAGAGAGGGGTGTGGGGTATTTCAGAGTGTTACAGTGAGGGGCGTGGAGTATATCAGTGTGTTACTGTGAGAGGTGTGGGATATATCAGATTGTTACAG
Source organism: Cetorhinus maximus (assembly GCF_964194155.1). Classification (NCBI taxonomy): domain Eukaryota; kingdom Metazoa; phylum Chordata; class Chondrichthyes; order Lamniformes; family Cetorhinidae; genus Cetorhinus; species Cetorhinus maximus. Next base: position 109,566 of record NW_027596696.1, read on the forward strand.
TGAGGGGAATGGGGTATATCAGTGTGTTACAGTGAGGGGTGTGGGGTATATCAGAGTGTTACACTGAGGGGTGTGGGGGATATCAGAGTGTTACAATGAGGGGTGTGGGGTATATCAGTGTATTACAGTGAGGGGTGTGGGATATATCAGAGTGTTACAGTGCGGGGCGTGGGCTATATCTCTGTCTCAGTGAGGGGGTGTGGGGTATATCAGAGTGTTACAGTGAGGGGTGTGGGGAATATCAGTGTGATACAGAGAGGGGTGTGGGATATTTCAGAGTGTTACAGTGAGTGGCTTGGGGTATATCAGAGTGTTACAGTGAGGGGTGTGGGATATATCAGAGTGTTACAGTGAGGGGTGTGGAGGATATGAGTGTTACAGTGAGGGGTGTGGGGTATATCAGAGTGTAACAGTGAGGGGTGTGGGATATATCAGAGTGTTACAGTGAGGGGTGTGGGGTATATCCGAGTGTTACAGTGAGGGATGTGAGTTATATCAAGGTGTTACTGTGAGTGTTGTGTCATACATCATATTTTTACAGTGAGGGGTGTGGGGTATATCAGTGTTACAGTGAGGGGCATATCAGAGTGTTACACTGAGGGGTATGGGATTTTTCCGAGTGTTACAGTGAGGGGTGTGGGATATATCAGAGTGTTTCAGTGAGGGGTGTGGGGTATATCAGAGTGTTACAGTGAGGGGTGAGAGATATATCAGAGTATTACAATGAGGGGTGTGGGGTATATCAGAGTGTTACAGTGATGGGTGTGGGGTATATCAGAGTGTTACAGTGAGGAGTGGGGTATATCAGAGTGTTACAGTGAGTGGTGTGGGATATATCAGAGTGCTACAGTGAGGGGTGTGGAGTATATCAGAGTGTTACAGTGAGGGGTGAGAGATATATCAGAATATTACAGTGATGGGTGTGGGATATTTCAGTGTGTTACCGTGAGGTGTGTGGGATATTTCAGAGTGTTACAATGAGGGGTGTGGCATATATCAGAGTGTAACAGTGAGGGTTCTGGGTTATTTCAGAGTGTTACAATGAGGGGTGTGGCATATATCAGAGTGTTACAGTGAGGGGTGTGGGATATATCAGAGTGTTACAGTGAGGGTTCTGGGTTATTTCAGAGTGTTACAATGAGGGGTGTGGCATATATCAGAGTGTTACAGTGAGGGGTGTGGGATATATCAGAGCATTACAGTGAGGGGTGTGGAGTATATCAGAGTGTTACTGTGAGGGGTATGGTAAATTTCAGAGTGTTACAGTGAGGGGTGTGGGGGAGAGCAGAGAATTACAGTGAGGGGTGTGGGGTATATCAGAGTGTTACCGTGAGGGGTGTGGGAAATATCAGTGTTACAGTGAGGGGTGTGGGGTATATCAGAGTGTTACAGTGAGGGGTGTGGGGTATATCAGTGTGTTACAGTGAGGGGTGTGGGATAAATCAGAGTGTTACAGTGAAGGTTGTCGGATATATCAGAGTGTTACAGTGAGGGGCGTGGAGTATATCAGTGTGTTACTGTGAGAGGTGTGGGATATATCAGATTGTTACAGTGAGGGGAATGGGGTATATCAGAGTGTTACAGTGAGGGGTGTGGGGTATATCAGAGTGTTACACTGAGGGGTGTGGGGGATATCAGAGTGTTACAATGAGGGGTGTGGGGTATATCAGTGTATTACAGTGAGGGGTGTGGGATATATCAGAGTGTTACAGTGCGGGGCGTGGGCTATATCTCTGTCTCAGTGAGGGGGTGTGGGGTATATCAGAGTGTTACAGTGAGGGGTGTGGAGAATATCAGTGTGATACAGAGAGGGGTGTGGGGAATATCAGTGTGTTACATTGAGGGGTGTGAGGTGTATCAGACTGTTACAGTGAGGGGTGGGTGATATATCAGAGTGTTACAGTGAGGGGTGCGGGATATATCAGAGTGTTACAGTGAGGGGTGTGGAGTATATCAGAGTGTTACAGTGAGGGGTGTGGGATATTTCAGAGTGTTACAGTGAGTGGCTTGGGGTATATCAGAGTGTTACAGTGAGGGGTGTGGGGTATATCAGAGTGTTACAGTGAGTGGTGTGGGATATATCAGAGTGCTACAGTGAGGGGTGTGGAGTATATCAGAGTGTTACAGTGAGGGGTGAGAGATATATCAGAATATTACAGTGATGGGTGTGGGATATTTCAGTGTGTTACCGTGAGGTGTGTGGGATATTTCAGAGTGTTACAATGAGGGGTGTGGCATATATCAGAGTGTTACAGTGAGGGTTCTGGGTTATTTCAGAGTGTTACAATGAGGGGTGTGGCATATATCATAGTGTTACAGTGAGGGGTGTGGGATATATCAGAGCATTACAGTGAGGGGTGTGGAGTATATCAGAGTGTTACTGTGAGGGGTATGGTATATTTCAGAGTGTTACAGTGAGGGGTGTGGGGGAGAGCAGAGAATTACAGTGAGGGGTGTGGGGTATATCAGAGTGTTACCGTGAGGGGTGTGGGAAATATCAGTGTTACAGTGAGGGGTGTGGGGTATATCAGAGTGTTACAGTGAGGGGTGTGGGGTATATCAGTGTGTTACAGTGAGGGGTGTGGGATAAATCAGAGTGTTACAGTGAAGGTTGTCGGATATATCAGAGTGTTACAGTGAGGGGCGTGGAGTATATCAGTGTGTTACTGTGAGAGGTGTGGGATATATCAGATTGTTACAGTGAGGGGAATGGGGTATATCAGAGTGTTACAGTGAGGGGTGTGGGGTATATCAGAGTGTTACACTGAGGGGTGTGGGGGATATCAGAGTGTTACAATGAGGGGTGTGGGGTATATCAGTGTATTACAGTGAGGGGTGTGGGATATATCAGAGTGTTACAGTGCGGGGCGTGGGCTATATCTCTGTCTCAGTGAGGGGGTGTGGGGTATATCAGAGTGTTACAGTGAGGGGTGTGGGGAATATCAGTGTGATACAGAGAGGGGTGTGGGGAATATCAGTGTGTTACATTGAGGGGTGTGAGGTGTATCAGACTGTTACAGTGAGGGGTGGGTGATATATCAGAGTGTTACAGTGAGGGGTGCGGGATATATCAGAGTGTTACAGTGAGGGGTGTGGAGTATATCAGAGTGTTACAGTGAGGGGTGTGGGATATTTCAGAGTGTTACAGTGAGTGGCTTGGGGTATATCAGAGTGTTACAGTGAGGGGTGTGGGGTATATCAGAGTGTTACAGTGAGGGGTGTGGGGTATATCAGAGTGTTACAGTGAGGCGTGTGGGATATATCAGAGTGTTACAGTGAGGGGTGTATGATATATCAGAGCGTTACAGTGAGGGGTGTGGGATATATCAGAGTGTTACAGTGAAGGGTGTGGGATATATCAGAGTGTTACAGTGAGGGGTGTGGGGTATATCAGAGTGTAACAGTGCGGGGTGTGGGATATATCAGAGTGTTACAGTGAGGGGTGTGGGGTATATCAGAGTGTTACAGTGAGGGTTGTGGCATATATCAGAGTGTTGCCGTGAGAGGTGTGGGATAGATCAGAGTGTTACAGTGAGGGGTGTGGGGTATATCAGTCTTACACTGAGGGGTTTGGGGTATATCAGTGTTACAGTGTGGGATATATCAGAGTGTTACAAAGAGGGGTATATCAGAGTGTTACAGTGAGGGGGTGTGGGGTATATCAGAGTGTTGCAGTGAGCGGTGAGGGGTATTCCTGTGTGTTACAGTGAGGGGTGTGGGATATATCAGAGTGTTACAGTGAGGGGTGTGGGGTATATCAGAGTGTAATAGTGAGGTGTGTGGGATATATCAGAGTGTTACAGTGAGGGGTGTGGGGTATATCCGAGTGTTACAGTAAGGGATGTGGGGTATATCAGAGTGTTACAGTGAGGGTTGTGGCATATATCAGAGTGTTGCAGCGAGAGGTGTGGGATATATCAGTGTTACAGTGAGGGGTGTGGGGTTTATCAGTGTTACAGTGTGGGGTGTGGGATATATCAGTGTTACAGTGAGGGGTATATCAGAGTGTTACAGTGAGGGGGTGTGGGGTATATCAGAGTGTTGCAGTGAGCGGTGAGGGGTATTCCAGTGTGTTACAGTGAGGGGTGTGGGATATATCAGAGTGTTACAGTGAGGGGTGTGGGGAATATCAGTGTGATACAGAGAGGGGTGTGGGGTATATCAGTGAGTTACAGTGAGGGTTGCGTGATATATCAGAGTGTTATAGTGATGGGTGTGGGGTATATCATAGTGTTAGAGTGAGGGGTGTGGGGTATATCAGAGTGTTACAGTGAGGGGTGTGGGGTATATAATAGTGTTAGAGTGAGGGGTGTGGGGTATATCAGAGTGTTACAGGGAGGGGTGTGAGGTATATCAGAGTGTTACAGTGAGGGGTGTGGGGTTTTTCAGGGTGTTACAGTGAGGGGTGTGAGGTATATCAGAGTGTTACAGTGAGGGGTGTGGGGTGTATCAGAGTTTTACAGTGAGGGGTGTGGGATATATCAGAGTATTACAGTGAGGGGTGTGGGCTATATCAGAGTGTTACAGAGAGGGGTGGGGTATATCAGAGTGTTACAGTGAGGGGTGTGGGATATATCAGAGTGCTACAGTGAGGGGTGTGGAGTATATCAGAGTGTTACAGTGAGGGGTGTGGGATATTTCAGAGTTTTACAGTGAGGGGTGTGGGATATTTCAGAGTGTTACAGTGAGGTGTGTGGGATATATCAGAGTCTTACAGGGAGAGGTGTGGGTTATATCAGAGTGTTACAGTGAGGGGTGTGGGGTATATCAGTGTTACAGTAAGGGGTGTGGGGTATATCAGAGTGTTACAGTGAGGGGTGCGGGCTATATCTGAGTGTTACAGTGAGAGGTGTGGGGTATATCAGAGTGTTAGAGTGAGGGGTGTGGGGTATATCAGAGTGTTACAGTGAGGGGTGTGAGGTATATCAGAGTGTTACAGTGAGGGTTGTGGGATATATCAGAGTCTTACAGTGAGGGTTGTGGCATATATCAGAGAGTTACAGTGAGAGGTGTGGGATATATCAGTGTTACAGTGAGGGGTGTGGGATATATCACTGTGATACAGAAAGGGTTGTGGGGTATATCAGTGTGTTACAGTGAGGGGTGTGCAGGATATATCAGAGTGTTACAGTGAGGGGTGTGGAGTATATCAGAGTGTTACTGTGAGGGGTATGGTATATTTCAGAGTGTTACAGTGAGGGGTGTGGGGGAGAGCAGAGAATTACAGTGAGGGGTGTGGGGTATATCAGAGTGTTACCGTGAGGGGTGTGGGAAATATCAGTGTTACAGTGAGAGGTGTGGGGTATATCAGAGTGTTACAGTGAGGGGTGTGGGGCATATCAGTGTGTTACAGTGAGGGGTGTGGGATAAATCAGAGTGTTACAGTGAAGGTTGTCGGATATATCAGAGTGTTACAGTGAGGGGCGTGGGGGAGAGCAGAGAATTACAGTGAGGGGTGTGGGGTATATCAGAGTGTTACTGTGAGAGGTGTGGGATATATCAGATTGTTACAGTGAGGGGAATGGGGTATATCAGAGTGTTACAGTGAGAGGTGTGGGGTATATCAGAGTGTTACACTGAGGGGTGTGGGGGATATCAGAGTGTTACAATGAGGGGTGTGGGGTATATCAGTGTATTACAGTGAGGGGTGTGGGATATATCAGAGTGTTACAGTGCGGGGCGTGGGCTATATCTCTGTCTCAGTGAGGGGGTGTGGGGTATATCAGAGTGTTACAGTGAGGGGTGTGGGGAATATCAGTGTGATACAGAGAGGGGTGTGGGGAATATCAGTGTGTTACATTGAGGGGTGTGAGGTGTATCAGACTGTTACAGTGAGGGGTGGGTGATATATCAGAGTGTTACAGTGAGGGGTGCGGGATATATCAGAGTGTTACAGTGAGGGGTGTGGAGTATATCAGAGTGTTACAGTGAGGGGTGTGGGATATTTCAGAGTGTTACAGTGAGTGGCTTGGGGTATATCAGAGTGTTACAGTGAGGGGTGTGGGGTATATCAGAGTGTTACAGTGAGGGGTGTGGGGTATATCAGAGTGTTACAGTGAGGCGTGTGGGATATATCAGAGTGTTACAGTGAGGGGTGTATGATATATCAGAGCGTTACAGTGAGGGGTGTGGGATATATCAGAGTGTTACAGTGAAGGGTGTGGGATATATCAGAGTGTTACAGTGAGGGGTGTGGGGTATATCAGAGTGTAACAGTGCGGGGTGTGGGATATATCAGAGTGTTACAGTGAGGGGTGTGGGGTATATCAGAGTGTTACAGTGAGGGTTGTGGCATATATCAGAGTGTTGCCGTGAGAGGTGTGGGATAGATCAGAGTGTTACAGTGAGGGGTGTGGGGTATATCAGTCTTACAATGAGGGGTTTGGGGTATATCAGTGTTACAGTGTGGGATATATCAGAGTGTTACAGAGAGGGGTATATCAGAGTGTTACAGTGAGGGGGTGTGGGGTATATCAGAGTGTTGCAGTGAGCGGTGAGGGGTATTCCTGTGTGTTACAGTGAGGGGTGTGGGATATATCAGAGTGTTACAGTGAGGGGTGTGGGGTATATCAGAGTGTAATAGTGAGGTGTGTGGGATATATCAGAGTGTTACAGTGAGGGGTGTGGGGTATATCCGAGTGTTACAGTAAGGGATGTGGGGTATATCAGAGTGTTACAGTGAGGGTTGTGGCATATATCAGAGTGTTGCAGCGAGATGTGTGGGATATATCAGTGTTACAGTGAGGGGTGTGGGGTTTATCAGTGTTACAGTGTGGGGTGTGGGATATATCAGTGTTACAGTGAGGGGTATATCAGAGTGTTACAGTGAGGGGGTGTGGGGTATATCAGAGTGTTGCAGTGAGCGGTGAGGGGTATTCCAGTGTGTTACAGTGAGGGGTGTGGGATATATCAGAGTGTTACATTGAGGGGTGTGGGGAATATCAGTGTGATACAGAGAGGGGTGTGGGGTATATCAGTGAGTTACAGTGAGGTTTGCGTGATATATCAGAGTGTTATAGTGATGGGTGTGGGGTATATCATAGTGTTAGAGTGAGGGGTGTGGGGTATATCAGAGTGTTACAGTGAGGGGTGTGGGGTATATCATAGTTTTAGAGTGAGGGGTGTGGGGTATATCAGAGTGTTACAGTGAGGGGTGTGGGGTATATCAGAGTGTTACAGTGAGGGGTGTGGGGTTTTTCAGGGTGTTACAGTGAGGGGTGTGAGGTATATCAGAGTGTTACAGTGAGGGGTGTGGGGTGTATCAGAGTATTACAGTGAGGGGTGCGGTGTATATCAGAGTGTGACAGTGAGAGGTGCGGTGTATATCAGAGTGTTACAGTGAGGGGTGTGGGATATATCACAGAGTTACAGTGAGGGGTGCGGTGTATATCAGAGTGTGACAGTGAGAGGTGTGGGATATTTCAGAGTGTTACAGTGAGGGGTGTGGGATATATCAGAGTCTAACAGTGAGAGGTGTGGGGTATATCAGATTGTTACAGTGAGTGGTGTGGGGTATATCAGAGTGTTACAGTGAGGGGTGTGGGATATATCACTGTGATACAGAAAGCGGTGTGGGGTATATCAGCGTGAAACAGTGAGGATTGTGGCATATATCAGAGTGTTACAGTGAGAGGTGTGGGATTATCAGTGATACAGAGAGGGATGTGGGGTATATCCGTGTGTTACAGTGAGGGGTGCGGGATATATCAGAGTGTTACAGTGAGGGGTGTGGAGTATATCAGAGTGTTACAGTGAGGGGTGTGGGATATATCAGAGAGTTACAGTGAGGGGTGTGGAGGATATGAGTGTTACAGTGAGGGGTGTGGGATATTTCAGAGTGTTACAGTGAGGGGTGTGGGTTATATCAGAGTGTTACAGTGAGGGGTGTGGCATATATCAGAGTGTTACAGTGAGGGGTCTGGGTTATTTCAGAGTGTTACAATGAGGGGTGTGGCATATATCAGAGTGTTACAGTGAGGGGTGTGGGATATATCAGAGTGTTACAGTGAGGCGTGTGGGGTATATCAGAGTGTAACAGTGAGGGGTGTGGGACATATCAGAGTGTTACAGTGAGGGGTGTGGGATATATCCGAGTGTTCCAGTGAGGGATGTAGGGTATATCAAAGTGTTACAGTGAGGGTTGTGGCATATATCACAGTGTTACATTGAGAGGTGTGGGATATATCAGTGCTACAGTGAGGGGCATATCAGAGTGTTACAGTGAGGGGTGTGGGATATATCAGAGTGTTACAGTGAGGGGTGTGGGGGATATCAGAGTGTTACAATGAGGGGTGTGGGGTATATCAGTGTATTACAGTGAGGGGTGTGGGATATATCAGAGTGTTACAGTGCGGGGCGTGGGCTATATCTCTGTCTCAGTGAGGGGGTGTGGGGTATATCAGAGTGTTACAGTGAGGGGTGTGGGGAATATCAGTGTGATACAGAGAGGGGTGTGGGGAATATCAGTGTGTTACATTGAGGGGTGTGAGGTGTATCAGACTGTTACAGTGAGGGGTGGGTGATATATCAGAGTGTTACAGTGAGGGGTGCGGGATATATCAGAGTGTTACAGTGAGGGGTGTGGAGTATATCAGAGTGTTACAGTGAGGGGTGTGGGATATTTCAGAGTGTTACAGTGAGTGGCTTGGGGTATATCAGAGTGTTACAGTGAGGGGTGTGGGGTATATCAGAGTGTTACAGTGAGGGGTGTGGGGTATATCAGAGTGTTACAGTGAGGCGTGTGGGATATATCAGAGTGTTACAGTGAGGGGTGTATGATATATCAGAGCGTTACAGTGAGTGGTGTGGGATATATCAGAGTGTTACAGTGAAGGGTGTGGGATATATCAGAGTGTTACAGTGAGGGGTGTGGGGTATATCAGAGTGTAACAGTGCGGGGTGTGGGATATATCAGAGTGTTACAGTGAGGGGTGTGGGGTATATCAGAGTGTTACAGTGAGGGTTGTGGCATATATCAGAGTGTTGCCGTGAGAGGTGTGGGATAGATCAGAGTGTTACAGTGAGGGGTGTGGGGTATATCAGTCTTACACTGAGGGGTTTGGGGTATATCAGTGTTACAGTGTGGGATATATCAGAGTGTTACAGAGAGGGGTATATCAGAGTGTTACAGTGAGGGGGTGTGGGGTATATCAGAGTGTTGCAGTGAGCGGTGAGGGGTATTCCTGTGTGTTACAGTGAGGGGTGTGGGATATATCAGAGTGTTACAGTGAGGGGTGTGGGGTATATCAGAGTGTAATAGTGAGGTGTGTGGGATATATCAGAGTGTTACAGTGAGGGGTGTGGGGTATATCCGAGTGTTACAGTAAGGGATGTGGGGTATATCAGAGTGTTACAGTGAGGGTTGTGGCATATATCAGAGTGTTGCAGCGAGATGTGTGGGATATATCAGTGTTACAGTGAGGGGTGTGGGGTTTATCAGTGTTACAGTGTGGGGTGTGGGATATATCAGTGTTACAGTGAGGGGTATATCAGAGTGTTACAGTGAGGGGGTGTGGGGTATATCAGAGTGTTGCAGTGAGCGGTGAGGGGTATTCCAGTGTGTTACAGTGAGGGGTGTGGGATATATCAGAGTGTTACATTGAGGGGTGTGGGGAATATCAGTGTGATACAGAGAGGGGTGTGGGGTATATCAGTGAGTTACAGTGAGGTTTGCGTGATATATCAGAGTGTTATAGTGATGGGTGTGGGGTATATCATAGTGTTAGAGTGAGGGGTGTGGGGTATATCAGAGTGTTACAGTGAGGGGTGTGGGGTATATCATAGTGTTAGAGTGAGGGGTGTGGGGTATATCAGAGTGTTACAGTGAGGGGTGTGGGGTATATCAGAGTGTTACAGTGAGGGGTGTGGGGTTTTTCAGGGTGTTACAGTGAGGGGTGTGAGGTATATCAGAGTGTTACAGTGAGGGGTGTGGGGTGTATCAGAGTATTACAGTGAGGGGTGCGGTGTATATCAGAGTGTGACAGTGAGAGGTGCGGTGTATATCAGAGTGTTACAGTGAGGGGTGTGGGATATATCACAGAGTTACAGTGAGGGGTGCGGTGTATATCAGAGTGTGACAGTGAGAGGTGTGGGTTATATCAGAGTGTTACAGTGAGGGGTGTGGGGTATATCAGTGTTACAGTAAGGGGTGTGGGGTATATCAGAGTGTTACAGTGAGTGGTGCGGGCTATATCTGAGTGTTACAGTGAGAGGTGTGGGGTATATCAGAGTGTTAGAGTGAGGGGTGTGGGGTATATCAGAGTGTTACAGTGAGGGGTGTGAGGTATATCAGAGTGTTACAGTGAGGGTTGTGGGATATATCAGAGTCTTACAGTGAGGGTTGTGGCATATATCAGAGAGTTACAGTGAGAGGTGTGGGATATATCAGTGTTACAGTGAGGGGTGTGGGATATATCACTGTGATACAGAAAGGGTTGTGGGGTATATCAGTGTGTTACAGTGAGGGGTGTGCAGGATATCAGAGTGTCACGGTGAGGGGTATGGTATATTTCAGAGTGTTACAGTGAGGGGTGTGGGGGAGAGCAGAGAATTACAGTGAGGGGTGTGGGGTATATCAGAGTGTTACCGTGAGGGGTGTGGGATATATCAGTGTTACAGTGAGGGTGTGGGGTATATCAGAGTGTTACAGTGAGGGGTGTGGGATATATCAGAGTGTTACAGTGAGGGGTGTGGGATAAATCAGAGTGTTACAGTGAAGGTTGTGGGATATATCAGAGTGTTACAGTGAGGGGTGTGGGATATATCAGAGTGTTACAGTGAGGGGTGTGGGGCATATCAGAGTGTTACAGTGAGGGGTGTGGGATATATCAGAGTGTTACAGTGAGGGGTGTGGGATATATCAGAGTGTTACAGTGAGGGGTGTGGGGCATATCAGAGTGTTACAGTGAGGGGTGTGGTGTATATCAGAGTGTTACAGTGAGGGGTGTGGTATAAATCAGAGTGTTACAGTGAGGGTTGTGGGATATATTAGAGTGTTACAGTGAGAGGTGTGGGATATATCAGTGTTAAAGTGAGGGGTGTGGGATATATCACTGTGATACAGAGAGGGGTGTGGGTTATTTCAGAGTGTTACAGTGAGGGGCGTGGAGTATATCAGTGTGTTACTGTGAGAGGTGTGGGATATATCAGATTGTTACACTAAGGGGTGTGGGGGATATCGGAGTGTTACAGTGAGGGGTGTGGGGTATATCAGTGTATTACAGTGAGGGGTGTGGGATATATCAGAGTGTTACAGTGAGGGGTGTGGGTATATCAGAGTGTTACAGTGAGGGGTGTGGGGTATATCAGTGTATTACAGTGAGCGGTGTGGGATATATCAGAGTGTTACAGTGAGGGGTGTGGGATATATCAGAGTGTTACAGTGAGGGGTGTGGGATATATCAGAGTGTTACAGTGAGGGGTTTGGGGTATATCAGAGTGTAACAGTGCGGGGTGTGGGATATATCAGAGTGTTGCAGTGAGGGGTGTGGGGTATATCAGAGTGTTACAGTGAGGGTTGTGGCATATATTAGAGTGTTACAGTGAGAGGTGTGGGATATATCAGTGTTAAAGTGAGGGGTGTGGGATATATCACTGTTATACAGAGAGGGGTGTGGGGTATATCAGAGTGTTGCAGTGAAGGGTGTGGGATATTTCAGAGTGTTACAGTGAGTGGCTTGGGGTATATCAGAGTGTTACAGTGAGGGGTGTGGGGTATATCAGAGTGTTACAGTGAGGGGTGTGGGGTATATCAGAGTGTTACAGTGAGGGGTGTGGGATATATCAGAGTGTTACAGTGAGGGGTGTATGATATATCAGAGCGTTACAGTGAGGGGTGTGGGATATATCAGAGTGTTACAGTGAAGGGTGTGGGATATATCAGAGTGTTACAGTGAGGGGTGTGGGGTATATCAGAGTGTAACAGTGCGGGGTGTGGGATATATCAGAGTGTTACAGTGAGGGGTGTGGGGTATATCAGAGTGTTACAGTGAGGGGTGTGGGTTATCTCAGAGTGTTACAGTGAGGGGTGTGGGATATATCAGAGTGTTACAGTGAGGAGTGTATGATATATCAGAGCGTTACAGTGAGGGGTGTGGGATATATCAGAGTGTTACAGTGAAGGGTGTGGGATATATCAGAGTGTTACAGTGAGGGGTGTGGGGTATATCAGAGTGTAACAGTGCGGGGTGTGGGATATATCAGAGTGTTGCAGTGAGGGGTGTGGGGTATATCAGAGTGTTACAGTGAGGGTTGTGGCATATATCAGAGTGTTGCAGTGAGAGGTGTGGGATAGATCAGAGTGTTACAGTGAGGGGTGTGGGGTATATCAGTCTTACACTGAGGGGTGTGGGGTATATCAGTGTTACAGTGTGGGATATATCAGAGTGTTACAGAGAGGGGTATATCAGAATGTTACAGTGAGGGGGTGTGGGGTATATCAGAGTGTTGCAGTGAGCGGTGAGGGGTATTCCTGTTTGTTACAGTGAGGGGTGTGGGATATATCAGAGTGTTACAGTGAGGGGTGTGGGGTATATCAGAGTGTAATAGTGAGGTGTGTGGGATATATAAGAGTGTTACAGTGAGGGGTGTGGGGTATATCCGAGTGTTACAGTAAGGGATGTGGGGTATATCAGACTGTTACAGTGAGGGTTGTGGCATATATCAGAGTGTTGCAGCGAGAGGTGTGGGATATATCAGTGTTACAGTGAGGGGTGTGGGGTTTATCAGTGTTACAGTGTGGGGTGTGGGATATATCAGTGTTACAGTGAGGGGTATATCAGAGTGTTACAGTGAGGGGGTGTGGGGTATATCAGAGTGTTGCAGTGAGCGGTGAGGGGTATTCCAGTGTTTTACAGTGAGGGGTTTGGGATATATCAGAGTGTTACAGTGAGGGGTGTGGGGAATATCAGTGTGATACAGAGAGGGGTGTGGGGTATATCAGTGAGTTACAGTGAGGGTTGCGTGATATATCAGAGTGTTATAGTGATGGGTGTGGGGTATATCATAGTGTTAGAGTGAGGGGTGTGGGGTATATCAGAGTGTTACAGTGAGGGGTGTGGGGTATATCATAGTGTTAGAGTGAGGGGTGTGGGGTATATCAGAGTGTTACAGTGAGGGGTGTGGGGTATATCAGAGTGTTACAGTGAGGGGTGTGGGGTTTTTCAGAGTGTTACAGTGAGGGGTGTGAGGTATATCAGAGTGTTACAGTGAGGGGTGTGGGGTGTATCAGAGTATTACAGTGAGGGGTGCGGTGTATATCAGAGTGTGACAGTGAGAGGTGCAGTGTATATCAGAGTGTTACAGTGAGGGGTGTGGGATATATCAGAGAGTTACAGTGAGGGGTGCGGTGTATATCAGAGTGTGACAGTGAGAGGTGTGGGATATTTCAGAGTGTTACAGTGAGGGGTGTGGGATATATCAGAGTCTAACAGTGAGAGGTGTGGGGTATATCAGATTGTTACAGTGAGTGGTGTGGGGTATATCAGAGTGTTACAGTGAGGGGTGTGGGATATATCACTGTGATACAGAAAGGGGTGTGGGGTATATCAGCGTGTAACAGCGAGGATTGTGGCATATATCAGAGTGTTACAGTGAGAGGTGTGGGATTATCAGTGATACAGAGAGGGATGTGGGGTATATCCGTGTGTTACAGTGAGGGGTGCGGGATATATCAGAGTGTTACAGTGAGGGGTGTGGAGTATATCAGAGTGTTACAGTGAGGGGTGTGGGATATATCAGAGTGTTACAGTGAGGGGTGTGGAGGATATGAGTGTTACAGTGAGGGGTGTGGGATATTTCAGAGTGTTACAGTGAGGGGTGTGGGTTATATCAGAGTGTTACAGTGAGGGGTGTGGCATATATCAGAGTGTTACAGTGAGGGGTCTGGGTTATTTCAGAGTGTTACAATGAGGGGTGTGGCATATATCAGAGTGTTACAGTGAGGGGTGTGGGATATATCAGAGTGTTACAGTGAGGCGTGTGGGGTATATCAGAGTGTAACAGTGAGGGGTGTGGGGTATATCCGAGTGTTACAGTGAGGGATGTAGGGTATATCAAAGTGTTACAGTGAGGGTTGTGGCATATATCACAGTGTTACATTGAGAGGTGTGAGATATATCAGTGCTACAGTGAGGGGCATATCAGAGTGTTACAGTGAGGGGTGTGGGATATATCAGAGTGTTACAGTGAGGGGTGTGGGGTATATCAGAGTTTTACAGTGAGGGGTGTGGGATATATCAGAGTATTACAGTGAGGGGTGTGGGGTATATCAGTGTTACAGTAAGGGGTGTGGGGTATATCAGAGTGTTACAGTGAGGGGTGCGGGCTATATCTGAGTGTTACAGTGAGCGGTGTGGGGTATATCAGAGTGTTAGAGTGAGGGGTGTGGGGTATATCAGAGTGTTACAGTGAGGGGTGTGAGGTATATCAGAGTGTTACAGTGAGGGTTGTGGGATATATCCGGGTCTTACAGTGAGGGTTGTGGCATATATCAGAGAGTTACAGTGAGAGGTGTGGGATATATCAGTGTTACAGTGAGGGGTGTGGGATATATCACTGTGATACAGAAAGGGTTGTGGGGTATATCAGTGTGTTACAGTGAGGGGTGTGGAGTATATCAGAGTGTTACTGTGAGGGGTATGGTATATTTCAGAGTGTTACAGTGAGGGGTGTGGGGGAGAGCAGAGAATTACAGTGAGGGGTGTGGGGTATATCAGAGTGTTACCGTGAGGGGTGTGGGATATATCAGTGTTACAGTGAGGGTGTGGGGTATATCAGAGTGTTACAGTGAGGGGTGTGGGATATATCAGAGTGTTACAGTGAGGGGTGTGGGATAAATCAGAGTGTTACAGTGAAGGTTGTGGGATATATCAGAGTGTTACAGTGAGGGGTGTGGGATATATCAGAGTGTTACAGTGAGGGGTGTGGGGCATATCAGAGTGTTACAGTGAGGGGTGTGGGATATATCAGAGTGTTACAGTGAGGGGTGTGGGATATATCAGAGTGTTACAGTGAGGGGTGTGGGGCATATCAGAGTGTTACAGTGAGGGGTGTGGTGTATATCAGAGTGTTACAGTGAGGGGTGTGGTATAAATCAGAGTGTTACAGTGAGGGTTGTGGGATATATTAGAGTGTTACAGTGAGAGGTGTGGGATATATCAGTGTTAAAGTGAGGGGTGTGGGATATATCACTGTGATACAGAGAGGGGTGTGGGTTATTTCAGAGTGTTACAGTGAGGGGCGTGGATTATATCAGTGTGTTACTGTGAGAGGTGTGGGATATATCAGATTGTTACACTGAGGGGTGTGGGGGATATCGGAGTGTTACAGTGAGTCGTGTGGGGTATATCAGTGTATTACAGTGAGGGGTGTGGGATATATCAGAGTGTTACAGTGAGGGGTGTGGGTATATCAGAGTGTTACAGTGAGGGGTGTGGGGTATATCAGTGTATTACAGTGAGCGGTGTGGGATATATCAGAGTGTTACAGTGAGGGGTGTGGGATATATCAGAGTGTTACAGTGAGGGGTGTGGGATATATCAGAGTGTTACAGTGAGGGGTGTGGGGCATATCAGAGTGTTACAGTGAGGGGTGTGGTGTATATCAGAGTGTTACAGTGAGGGGTGTGGTATAAAGCAGAGTGTTACAGTGAGGGTTGTGGGATATATTAGAGTGTTACAGTGAGAGGTGTGGGATATATCAGTGTTAAAGTGAGGGGTGTGGGATATATCACTGTGATACAGAGAGGGGTGTGGGTTATTTCAGAGTGTTACAGTGAGGGGCGTGGAGTATATCAGTGTGTTACTGTGAGAGGTGTGGGATATATCAGATTGTTACAGTGAGGGGAAAGGGGTATATCAGAGTGTTACAGTGAGGGGTGTGGGGTAAATCAGAGTGTTACAGTGAGGGGTGTGGGGTATATCAGAGTGTTACAGTGAGGGGTGTGGGGTATATCAGAGTGTTACAGTGAGGGGTGTGGGATATATCAGAGTGTTACAGTGAGGGGTGTATGATATATCAGAGCGTTACAGTGAGGGGTGTGGGATATATCAGAGCGTTACAGTGAGGGGTGTGGGATATATCAGAGTGTTACAGTGAAGGGTGTGGGATATATCAGAGTGTTACAGTGAGGGGTGTGGGGTATATCAGAGTGTAACAGTGCGGGGTGTGGGATATATCAGAGTGTTACAGTGAGGGGTGTGGGGTATATCAGAGTGTTACAGTGAGGGTTGTGGCATATATCAGAGTGTTGCAGTGAGAGGTGTGGGATAGATCAGAGTGTTACAGTGAGGGGTGTGGGGTATATCAGTCTTACACTGAGGGGTGTGGGGTATATCAGTGTTACAGTGTGGGATATATCAGAGTTTTACAGAGAGGGGTGTATCAGAGTGTTACAGTGAGGGGGTGTGGGGTATATCAGAGTGTTGCAGTGAGCGGTGAGGGGTATTCCTGTGTGTTACAGTGAGGGGTGTGGGATATATCAGAGTGTTACAGTGTGGGGTGTGGGGTATATCAGAGTGTAATAGTGAGGTGTGTGGGATATATCAGAGTGTTACAGTGAGGGGTGTGGGGTATATCTGAGTGTTACAGTAAGGGATGTGGGGTATATCAGAGTGTTACAGTGAGGGGTGTGGGATATATCAGAGTGTTGCAGCGAGAGGTGTGGGATATATCAGTGTTACAGTGAGGGGTGTGGGGTTTATCAGTGTTACAGTGTGGGGTGTGGGATATATCAGTGTTACAGTGAGGGGTATATCAGAGTGTTACAGTGAGGGGGTGTGGGGTATATCAGAGTGTTGCAGTGAGCGGTGAGGGGTATTCCAGTGTGTTACAGTGAGGGGTGTGGGATATATCAGAGTGTTACAGTGAGGGGTGTGGGGAATATCAGTGTGATACAGAGAGGGGTGTGGGGTATATCAGTGAGTTACAGTGAGGGTTGCGTGATATATCAGAGTGTTATAGTGATGGGTGTGGGGTATATCATAGTGTTAGAGTGAGGGGTGTGGGGTATATCAGAGTGTTACAGTGAGGGGTGTGGGGTATATCATAGTGTTAGAGTGAGGGGTGTGGGGTATATCAGAGTGTTACAGTGAGGGGTGTGGGGTATATCAGAGTGTTACAGTGAGGGGTGTGGGGTTTTTCAGAGTGTTACAGTGAGGGGTGTGAGGTATATCAGAGTGTTACAGTGAGGGGTGTGGGATATATCAGAGAGTTACAGTGAGGGGTGCGGTGTATATCAGAGTGTGACAGTGAGAGGTGCGGTGTATATCAGAGTGTTACAGTGAGGGGTGCGGTGTATATCAGAGTGTTACAGTGAGGGGTGCGGTGTATATCAGAGTGTTACAGTGAGGGGTGTGGGGTATATCAGAGTGTTACAGTGAGGGGTGTGGTGTATATCAGAGTGTTACAGTGAGGGGTGTGGGGTATATCAGAGTGTTACAGTGAGGGGTGTGGGATATATCAGAGTGTTACAGTGAGGGGTGTGGGGTATATCAGAGTGTTACAGTGAGGGGTGTGGGATATATCAGAGTGTTACAGTGAGGGGTGTGTGGGGTATATCAGAGTGTTACAGTGAGGGGTGTGGGGTATATCAGAGTGTTACAGTGAGGGGTGTGGGGTATATCAGAGTGTTACAGTGAGGGGTGTGGGGTATATCAGAGTGTTACAGTGAGGGGTGTGTGGGGTATATCAGAGTGTTACAGTGAGGGGTGTGGGGTATATCAGAGTGTTACAGTGAGGGGTGTGGGGTATATCAAAGTGTTACAGTGAGGGGTGCGGTGTATATCAGAGTGTTACAGTGAGGGGTGCGGTGTATATCAGAGTGTTACAGTGAGGGGTGTGGGGTATATCAGAGTGTTACAGTGAGAGGTGTGGGATATATCAGTGTTTAAGTGAGGGGTGTGGGATATATCACTGTGATACAGAGAGGGGTGTGGGTTATTTCAGAGTGTTACAGTGAGGGGCGTGGAGTATATCAGTGTGTTACTGTGAGAGGTGTGGGATATATCAGATTGTTACACTGAGGGGTGTGGGGGATATCGGAGTGTTACAGTGAGTCGTGTGGGGTATATCAGTGTATTACAGTGAGGGGTGTGGGATATATCAGAGTGTTACAGTGAGGGGTGTGGGTATATCAGAGTGTTACAGTGAGGGGTGTGGGGTATATCAGTGTATTACAGTGAGCGGTGTGGGATATATCAGAGTGTTACAGTGAGGGGTGTGGGATATATCAGAGTGTTACAGTGAGGGGTGTGGGATATATCAGAGTGTTACAGTGAGGGGTGTGGGGCATATCAGAGTGTTACAGTGAGGGGTGTGGTGTATATCAGAGTGTTACAGTGAGGGGTGTGGTATAAAGCAGAGTGTTACAGTGAGGGTTGTGGGATATATTAGAGTGTTACAGTGAGAGGTGTGGGATATATCAGTGTTAAAGTGAGGGGTGTGGGATATATCACTGTGATACAGAGAGGGGTGTGGGTTATTTCAGAGTGTTACAGTGAGGGGCGTGGAGTATATCAGTGTGTTACTGTGAGAGGTGTGGGATATATCAGATTGTTACAGTGAGGGGAATGGGGTATATCAGAGTGTTACAGTGAGGGGTGTGGGGTATATCAGAGTGTTACAGTGAGGGGTGTGGGGTATATCAGAGTGTTACAGTGAGGGGTGTGGGGTATATCAGAGTGTTACAGTGAGGGGTGTGGGATATATCAGAGTGTTACAGTGAGGGGTGTATGATATATCAGAGCGTTACAGTGAGGGGTGTGGGATATATCAGAGCGTTACAGTGAGGGGTGTGGGATATATCAGAGTGTTACAGTGAAGGGTGTGGGATATATCAGAGTGTTACAGTGAGGGGTGTGGGGTATATCAGAGTGTAACAGTGCGGGGTGTGGGATATATCAGAGTGTTACAGTGAGGGGTGTGGGGTATATCAGAGTGTTACAGTGAGGGTTGTGGCATATATCAGAGTGTTGCAGTGAGAGGTGTGGGATAGATCAGAGTGTTACAGTGAGGGGTGTGGGGTATATCAGTCTTACACTGAGGGGTGTGGGGTATATCAGTGTTACAGTGTGGGATATATCAGAGTGTTACAGAGAGGGGTGTATCAGAGTGTTACAGTGAGGGGGTGTGGGGTATATCAGAGTGTTGCAGTGAGCGGTGAGGGGTATTCCTGTGTGTTACAGTGAGGGGTGTGGGATATATCAGAGTGTTACAGTGTGGGGTGTGGGGTATATCAGAGTGTAATAGTGAGGTGTGTGGGATATATCAGAGTGTTACAGTGAGGGGTGTGGGGTATATCTGAGTGTTACAGTAAGGGATGTGGGGTATATCAGAGTGTTACAGTGAGGGGTGTGGGATATATCAGAGTGTTGCAGCGAGAGGTGTGGGATATATCAGTGTTACAGTGAGGGGTGTGGGGTTTATCAGTGTTACAGTGTGGGGTGTGGGATATATCAGTGTTACAGTGAGGGGTATATCAGAGTGTTACAGTGAGGGGGTGTGGGGTATATCAGAGTGTTGCAGTGAGCGGTGAGGGGTATTCCAGTGTGTTACAGTGAGGGGTGTGGGATATATCAGAGTGTTACAGTGAGGGGTGTGGGGAATATCAGTGTGATACAGAGAGGGGTGTGGGGTATATCAGTGAGTTACAGTGAGGGTTGCGTGATATATCAGAGTGTTATAGTGATGGGTGTGGGGTATATCATAGTGTTAGAGTGAGGGGTGTGGGGTATATCAGAGTGTTACAGTGAGGGGTGTGGGGTATATCATAGTGTTAGAGTGAGGGGTGTGGGGTATATCAGAGTGTTACAGTGAGGGGTGTGGGGTATATCAGAGTGTTACAGTGAGGGGTGTGGGGTTTTTCAGAGTGTTACAGTGAGGGGTGTGAGGTATATCAGAGTGTTACAGTGAGGGGTGTGGAGTGTATCAGAGTATTACAGTGAGGGGTGCGGTGTATATCAGAGTGTGACAGTGAGAGGTGCGGTGTATATCAGAGTGTTACAGTGAGGGGTGTGGGATATATCAGAGAGTTACAGTGAGGGGTGCGGTGTATATCAGAGTGTGACAGTGAGAGGTGCGGTGTATATCAGAGTGTTACAGTGAGGGGTGCGGTGTATATCAGAGTGTTACAGTGAGGGGTGCGGTGTATATCAGAGTGTTACAGTGAGGGGTGTGGGGTATATCAGAGTGTTACAGTGAGGGGTGTGGTGTATATCAGAGTGTTACAGTGAGGGGTGTGGGGTATATCAGAGTGTTACAGTGAGGGGTGTGGGATATATCAGAGTGTTACAGTGAGGGGTGTGGGGTATATCAGAGTGTTACAGTGAGGGGTGTGGGATATATCAGAGTGTTACAGTGAGGGGTGTGTGGGGTATATCAGAGTGTTACAGTGAGGGGTGTGGGGTATATCAGAGTGTTACAGTGAGGGGTGTGGGGTATATCAGAGTGTTACAGTGAGGGGTGTGGGGTATATCAGAGTGTTACAGTGAGGGGTGTGTGGGGTATATCAGAGTGTTACAGTGAGGGGTGTGGGGTATATCAGAGTGTTACAGTGAGGGGTGTGGGGTATATCAAAGTGTTACAGTGAGGGGTGCGGTGTATATCAGAGTGTTACAGTGAGGGGTGCGGTGTATATCAGAGTGTTACAGTGAGGGGTGTGGGGTATATCAGAGTGTTACAGTGAGAGGTGTGGGATATATCAGTGTTTAAGTGAGGGGTGTGGGATATATCACTGTGATACAGAGAGGGGTGTGGGTTATTTCAGAGTGTTACAGTGAGGGGCGTGGAGTATATCAGTGTGTTACTGTGAGAGGTGTGGGATATATCAGATTGTTACACTGAGGGGTGTGGGGGATATCGGAGTGTTACAGTGAGTCGTGTGGGGTATATCAGTGTATTACAGTGAGGGGTGTGGGATATATCAGAGTGTTACAGTGAGGGGTGTGGGTATATCAGAGTGTTACAGTGAGGGGTGTGGGGTATATCAGTGTATTACAGTGAGCGGTGTGGGATATATCAGAGTGTTACAGTGAGGGGTGTGGGATATATCAGAGTGTTACAGTGAGGGGTGTGGGATATATCAGAGTGTTACAGTGAGGGGTGTGGGGCATATCAGAGTGTTACAGTGAGGGGTGTGGTGTATATCAGAGTGTTACAGTGAGGGGTGTGGTATAAAGCAGAGTGTTACAGTGAGGGTTGTGGGATATATTAGAGTGTTACAGTGAGAGGTGTGGGATATATCAGTGTTAAAGTGAGGGGTGTGGGATATATCACTGTGATACAGAGAGGGGTGTGGGTTATTTCAGAGTGTTACAGTGAGGGGCGTGGAGTATATCAGTGTGTTACTGTGAGAGGTGTGGGATATATCAGATTGTTACAGTGAGGGGAATGGGGTATATCAGAGTGTTACAGTGAGGGGTGTGGGGTATATCAGAGTGTTACAGTGAGGGGTGTGGGGTATATCAGAGTGTTACAGTGAGGGGTGTGGGGTATATCAGAGTGTTACAGTGAGGGGTGTGGGGTATATCAGAGTGTTACAGTGAGGGGTGTGGGATATATCAGAGTGTTACAGTGAGGGGTGTATGATATATCAGAGTGTTACAGTGAGGGGTGTGGGGTATATCAAAGTGTTACAGTGAGGGGTGCGGTGTATATCAGAGTGTTACAGTGAGGGGTGCGGTGTATATCAGAGTGTTACAGTGAGGGGTGTGGGGTATATCAGAGTGTTACAGTGAGAGGTGTGGGATATATCAGTGTTTAAGTGAGGGGTGTGGGATATATCACTGTGATACAGAGAGGGGTGTGGGTTATTTCAGAGTGTTACAGTGAGGGGCGTGGAGTATATCAGTGTGTTACTGTGAGAGGTGTGGGATATATCAGATTGTTACACTGAGGGGTGTGGGGGATATCGGAGTGTTACAGTGAGTCGTGTGGGGTATATCAGTGTATTACAGTGAGGGGTGTGGGATATATCAGAGTGTTACAGTGAGGGGTGTGGGTATATCAGAGTGTTACAGTGAGGGGTGTGGGGTATATCAGTGTATTACAGTGAGCGGTGTGGGATATATCAGAGTGTTACAGTGAGGGGTGTGGGATATATCAGAGTGTTACAGTGAGGGGTGTGGGATATATCAGAGTGTTACAGTGAGGGGTGTGGGGCATATCAGAGTGTTACAGTGAGGGGTGTGGTGTATATCAGAGTGTTACAGTGAGGGGTGTGGTATAAAGCAGAGTGTTACAGTGAGGGTTGTGGGATATATTAGAGTGTTACAGTGAGAGGTGTGGGATATATCAGTGTTAAAGTGAGGGGTGTGGGATATATCACTGTGATACAGAGAGGGGTGTGGGTTATTTCAGAGTGTTACAGTGAGGGGCGTGGAGTATATCAGTGTGTTACTGTGAGAGGTGTGGGATATATCAGATTGTTACAGTGAGGGGAATGGGGTATATCAGAGTGTTACAGTGAGGGGTGTGGGGTATATCAGAGTGTTACAGTGAGGGGTGTGGGGTATATCAGAGTGTTACAGTGAGGGGTGTGGGGTATATCAGAGTGTTACAGTGAGGGGTGTGGGATATATCAGAGTGTTACAGTGAGGGGTGTATGATATATCAGAGCGTTACAGTGAGTGGTGTGGGATATATCAGAGCGTTACAGTGAGGGGTGTGGGATATATCAGAGTGTTACAGTGAAGGGTGTGGGATATATCAGAGTGTTACAGTGAGGGGTGTGGGGTATATCAGAGTGTAACAGTGCGGGGTGTGGGATATATCAGAGTGTTACAGTGAGGGGTGTGGGGTATATCAGAGTGTTACAGTGAGGGTTGTGGCATATATCAGAGTGTTGCAGTGAGAGGTGTGGGATAGATCAGAGTGTTACAGTGAGGGGTGTGGGGTATATCAGTCTTACACTGAGGGGTGTGGGTTATATCAGTGTTACAGTGTGGGATATATCAGAGTGTTACAGAGAGGGGTGTATCAGAGTGTTACAGTGAGGGGGTGTGGGGTATATCAGAGTGTTGCAGTGAGCGGTGAGGGGTATTCCTGTGTGTTACAGTGAGGGGTGTGGGATATATCAGAGTGTTACAGTGTGGGGTGTGGGGTATATCAGAGTGTAATAGTGAGGTGTGTGGGATATATCAGAGTGTTACAGTGAGGGGTGTGGGGTATATCTGAGTGTTACAGTAAGGGATGTGGGGTATATCAGAGTGTTACAGTGAGGGGTGTGGGATATATCAGAGTGTTGCAGCGAGAGGTGTGGGATATATCAGTGTTACAGTGAGGGGTGTGGGGTTTATCAGTGTTACAGTGTGGGGTGTGGGATATATCAGTGTTACAGTGAGGGGTATATCAGAGTGTTACAGTGAGGGGGTGTGGGGTATATCAGAGTGTTGCAGTGAGCGGTGAGGGGTATTCCAGTGTGTTACAGTGAGGGGTGTGGGATATATCAGAGTGTTACAGTGAGGGGTGTGGGGAATATCAGTGTGATACAGAGAGGGGTGTGGGGTATATCAGTGAGTTACAGTGAGGGTTGCGTGATATATCAGAGTGTTATAGTGATGGGTGTGGGGTATATCATAGTGTTAGAGTGAGGGGTGTGGGGTATATCAGAGTGTTACAGTGAGGGGTGTGGGGTATATCATAGTGTTAGAGTGAGGGGTGTGGGGTATATCAGAGTGTTACAGTGAGGGGTGTGGGGTATATCAGAGTGTTACAGTGAGGGGTGTGGGGTTTTTCAGAGTGTTACAGTGAGGGGTGTGAGGTATATCAGAGTGTTACAGTGAGGGGTGTGGAGTGTATCAGAGTATTACAGTGAGGGGTGCGGTGTATATCAGAGTGTGACAGTGAGAGGTGCGGTGTATATCAGAGTGTTACAGTGAGGGGTGTGGGATATATCAGAGAGTTACAGTGAGGGGTGCGGTGTATATCAGAGTGTGACAGTGAGAGGTGCGGTGTATATCAGAGTGTTACAGTGAGGGGTGCGGTGTATATCAGAGTGTTACAGTGAGGGGTGCGGTGTATATCAGAGTGTTACAGTGAGGGGTGTGGGGTATATCAGAGTGTTACAGTGAGGGGTGTGGTGTATATCAGAGTGTTACAGTGAGGGGTGTGGCGTATATCAGAGTGTTACAGTGAGGGGTGTGGGATATATCAGAGTGTTACAGTGAGGGGTGTGGGGTATATCAGAGTGTTACAGTGAGGGGTGTGGGATATATCAGAGTGTTACAGTGAGGGGTGTGTGGGGTATATCAGAGTGTTACAGTGAGGGGTGTGGGGTATATCAGAGTGTTACAGTGAGGGGTGTGGGGTATATCAGAGTGTTACAGTGAGGGGTGTGGGGTATATCAGAGTGTTACAGTGAGGGGTGTGTGGGGTATATCAGAGTGTTACAGTGAGGGGTGTGGGGTATATCAGAGTGTTACAGTGAGGGGTGTGGGGTATATCAAAGTGTTACAGTGAGGGGTGCGGTGTATATCAGAGTGTTACAGTGAGGGGTGCGGTGTATATCAGAGTGTTACAGTGAGGGGTGTGGGGTATATCAGAGTGTTACAGTGAGAGGTGTGGGATATATCAGTGTTTAAGTGAGGGGTGTGGGATATATCACTGTGATACAGAGAGGGGTGTGGGTTATTTCAGAGTGTTACAGTGAGGGGCGTGGAGTATATCAGTGTGTTACTGTGAGAGGTGTGGGATATATCAGATTGTTACACTGAGGGGTGTGGGGGATATCGGAGTGTTACAGTGAGTCGTGTGGGGTATATCAGGGTGTTACAGTGAGGGGTGTGGGGTATATCAGAGTGTTACAGTGAGGGACCTGGGTTATTTCAGAGTGTTACAGTGAGGTGTGTGGGATATATCAGAGTGTTACAGTGAGCGGTGTGGGATATATCAGAGTGTTACAGTGAGGGGTGTGGGATATATCAGAGTGTTACAGTGAGCAGTGTGGGATATATCATAGTGTTACAGTGAGAGGTGTGGGGTATATCAGAGTGTAACAGTGAGGGGTGTGGGATATATCAGAGTGTTACAGTGAGGGGTGTGGGGTATATCCGAGTGTTACAGTGAGGGATGTGGGTTATATCAAGGTGTTACAGTGAGTGTTGTGTCATACATCATATTTTTACAGTGAGAGGTGTGGGATATATCAATGTTACAGTGAGGGGTGTGGGGTATATCAGTGTTACAGTGAGGGGTATATCAGAGTGTTACACTGAGGGGTGTGGGATTTTTCCGAGTGTTTCAGTGAGGGGTGTGGGATATATAAGAGTGTTACAGTGAGGGGTGTGGGGTATATCAGAGTGTTACAGTGAGGGGTGAGAGATATATCAGAGTATTACAGTGATGGGTGTGGGCTATATCAGAGTGTTACAGTGAGGAGTGGGGTATATCAGAGTGTTACAGTGAGTGGTGTGGGATATATCAAAGTGCTACTGTGAGGGGTGTGGAGTATATCAGAGTGTTACAGTGAGGGGTGAGAGATATATCAGAATATTACAGTGATGGGTGTGGGATATTTCAGCGTGTTACCGTGAGGTGTGTGGGATATATCAGAGTCTTTCAGTGAGAGGTGTGGGGTATATCAGAGTGTTACAGTGAGGGTTGTGGAGTATATCAGAGTGTTACAGTGAGAGGTGTGGGATATTTCAGAGTGTTACAGTGAGGGGTGTGGGATATATCAGAGTCTAACAGTGAGAGGTGTGGGGTATATCAGATTGTTACAGTGAGTGGTGTGGGGTATATCAGAGTGTTACAGTGAGGGGTGTGGGATATATCACTGTGATACAGAAAGGGGTGTGGGGTATATCAGCGTGTAACAGTGAGGATTGTGGCATATATCAGAGTGTTACAGTGGGAGGTGTGGGATTATCAGTGATAAAGAGAGGGGTGTGGGGTATATCCGTGTGTTACAGTGAGGGGTGCGGGATATATCAGAGTGTTACAGTGAGGGGTGTGGAGTATATCAGAGTGTTACAGTGAGGGGTGTGGGATATATCAGAGGGTTACAGTGAGGGGTGTGGAGGATATCAGAGTGTTACAGTGAGGGGTTTGGGATATTTCAGAGTGTTACAGTGAGGGGTGTGGGTTATATCAGAGTGTTACAGTGAGGGGTGTGGCATATATCAGAGTGTTACAGTGAGGGGTCTGGGTTATTTCAGAGTGTTACAATGAGGGGTGTGGCATATATCAGAGTGTTACAGTGAGGGGTGTGGGATATATCAGAGTATTACAGTGAGGGGTGTGGGCTATATCAGAGTGTTACAGAGAGGGGTGGGGTATATCAGAGTGTTACAGTGAGGGGTGTGGGATATATCAGAGTGCTACAGTGAGGGGTGTGGAGTATATCAGAGTGTTACAGTGAGGGGTGTGGGATATTTCAGAGTTTTACAGTGAGGGGTGTGGGATATTTCAGAGTGTTACAGTGAGGTGTGTGGGATATATCAGAGTCTTACAGTGAGAGGTGTGGGTTATATCAGAGTGTTACAGTGAGGGGTGTGGGGTATATCAGTGTTACAGTAAGGGGTGTGGGGTATATCAGAGTGTTACAGTGAGGGGTGCGGGCTATATCTGAGTGTTACAGTGAGAGGTGTGGGGTATATCAGAGTGTTAGAGTGAGGGGTGTGGGGTATATCAGAGTTTTACAGTGAGGGGTGTGAGGTATATCAGAGTGTTACAGTGAGGGTTGTGGGATATATCAGAGTCTTACAGTGAGGGTTGTGGCATATATCAGAGAGTTACAGTGAGAGATGTGGGATATATCTGTGTTACAGTGAGGGGTGTGGGATATATCTCTGTGATACAGAAAGGGTTGTGGGGTATATCAGTGTGTTACAGTGAGGGGTGTGCAGGATATATCAGAGTGTTACAGTGAGGGGTGTGGAGTATATCAGAGTGTTACTGTGAGGGGTATGGTATATTTCAGAGTGTTACAGTGAGGGGTGTGGGGGAGAGCAGAGAATTACAGTGAGGGGTGTGGGGTATATCAGATTGTTACAGTGAGGGGAATGGGGTATATCAGTGTGTTACAGTGAGGGGTGTGGGGTATATCAGAGTGTTACACTGAGGGGTGTGGGGGATATCAGAGTGTTACAATGAGGGGTGTGGGGTATATCAGTGTATTACAGTGAGGGGTGTGGGATATATCAGAGTGTTACAGTGAGGGGTGTGGGATAAATCAGAGTGTTACAGTGAGGGGTGTGGGGCATATCAGAGTGTTACAGTGAGGGGTGTGGTGTATATCAGAGTGTTACAGTGAGGGGTGTGGTATAAATCAGAGTGCTACAGTGAGGGTTGTGGGATATATTAGAGTGTTACAGTGAGAGGTGTGGGATATATCAGTGTTAAAGTGAGGGGTGTGGGATATATCACTGTGATACAGAGAGGGGTGTGGGGTATTTCAGAGTGTTACAGTGAGGGGCGTGGAGTATATCAGTGTGTTACTGTGAGAGGTGTGGGATATATCAGATTGTTACAGTGAGGGGAATGGGGTATATCAGTGTGTTACAGTGAGGGGTGTGGGGTATATCAGAGTGTTACACTGAGGGGTGTGGGGGATATCAGAGTGTTACAATGAGGGGTGTGGGGTATATCAGTGTATTACAGTGAGGGGTGTGGGATATATCAGAGTGTTACAGTGCGGGGCGTGGGCTATATCTCTGTCTCAGTGAGGGGGTGTGGGGTATATCAGAGTGTTACAGTGAGGGGTGTGGGGAATATCAGTGTGATACAGAGAGGGGTGTGGGATATTTCAGAGTGTTACAGTGAGTGGCTTGGGGTATATCAGAGTGTTACAGTGAGGGGTGTGGGATATATCAGAGTGTTACAGTGAGGGGTGTGGAGGATATGAGTGTTACAGTGAGGGGTGTGGGGTATATCAGAGTGTAACAGTGAGGGGTGTGGGATATATCAGAGTGTTACAGTGAGGGGTGTGGGGTATATCCGAGTGTTACAGTGAGGGATGTGAGTTATATCAAGGTGTTACTGTGAGTGTTGTGTCATACATCATATTTTTACAGTGAGGGGTGTGGGGTATATCAGTGTTACAGTGAGGGGCATATCAGAGTGTTACACTGAGGGGTATGGGATTTTTCCGAGTGTTACAGTGAGGGGTGTGGGATATATCAGAGTGTTTCAGTGAGGGGTGTGGGGTATATCAGAGTGTTACAGTGAGGGGTGAGAGATATATCAGAGTATTACAATGAGGGGTGTGGGGTATATCAGAGTGTTACAGTGATGGGTGTGGGGTATATCAGAGTGTTACAGTGAGGAGTGGGGTATATCAGAGTGTTACAGTGAGTGGTGTGGGATATATCAGAGTGCTACAGTGAGGGGTGTGGAGTATATCAGAGTGTTACAGTGAGGGGTGAGAGATATATCAGAATATTACAGTGATGGGTGTGGGATATTTCAGTGTGTTACCGTGAGGTGTGTGGGATATTTCAGAGTGTTACAATGAGGGGTGTGGCATATATCAGAGTGTAACAGTGAGGGTTCTGGGTTATTTCAGAGTGTTACAATGAGGGGTGTGGCATATATCAGAGTGTTACAGTGAGGGGTGTGGGATATATCAGAGTGTTACAGTGAGGGTTCTGGGTTATTTCAGAGTGTTACAATGAGGGGTGTGGCATATATCAGAGTGTTACAGTGAGGGGTGTGGGATATATCAGAGCATTACAGTGAGGGGTGTGGAGTATATCAGAGTGTTACTGTGAGGGGTATGGTAAATTTCAGAGTGTTACAGTGAGGGGTGTGGGGGAGAGCAGAGAATTACAGTGAGGGGTGTGGGGTATATCAGAGTGTTACCGTGAGGGGTGTGGGAAATATCAGTGTTACAGTGAGGGGTGTGGGGTATATCAGAGTGTTACAGTGAGGGGTGTGGGGTATATCAGTGTGTTACAGTGAGGGGTGTGGGATAAATCAGAGTGTTACAGTGAAGGTTGTCGGATATATCAGAGTGTTACAGTGAGGGGCGTGGAGTATATCAGTGTGTTACTGTGAGAGGTGTGGGATATATCAGATTGTTACAGTGAGGGGAATGGGGTATATCAGAGTGTTACAGTGAGGGGTGTGGGGTATATCAGAGTGTTACACTGAGGGGTGTGGGGGATATCAGAGTGTTACAATGAGGGGTGTGGGGTATATCAGTGTATTACAGTGAGGGGTGTGGGATATATCAGAGTGTTACAGTGCGGGGCGTGGGCTATATCTCTGTCTCAGTGAGGGGGTGTGGGGTATATCAGAGTGTTACAGTGAGGGGTGTGGAGAATATCAGTGTGATACAGAGAGGGGTGTGGGGAATATCAGTGTGTTACATTGAGGGGTGTGAGGTGTATCAGACTGTTACAGTGAGGGGTGGGTGATATATCAGAGTGTTACAGTGAGGGGTGCGGGATATATCAGAGTGTTACAGTGAGGGGTGTGGAGTATATCAGAGTGTTACAGTGAGGGGTGTGGGATATTTCAGAGTGTTACAGTGAGTGGCTTGGGGTATATCAGAGTGTTACAGTGAGGGGTGTGGGGTATATCAGAGTGTTACAGTGAGTGGTGTGGGATATATCAGAGTGCTACAGTGAGGGGTGTGGAGTATATCAGAGTGTTACAGTGAGGGGTGAGAGATATATCAGAATATTACAGTGATGGGTGTGGGATATTTCAGTGTGTTACCGTGAGGTGTGTGGGATATTTCAGAGTGTTACAATGAGGGGTGTGGCATATATCAGAGTGTTACAGTGAGGGTTCTGGGTTATTTCAGAGTGTTACAATGAGGGGTGTGGCATATATCATAGTGTTACAGTGAGGGGTGTGGGATATATCAGAGCATTACAGTGAGGGGTGTGGAGTATATCAGAGTGTTACTGTGAGGGGTATGGTATATTTCAGAGTGTTACAGTGAGGGGTGTGGGGGAGAGCAGAGAATTACAGTGAGGGGTGTGGGGTATATCAGAGTGTTACCGTGAGGGGTGTGGGAAATATCAGTGTTACAGTGAGGGGTGTGGGGTATATCAGAGTGTTACAGTGAGGGGTGTGGGGTATATCAGTGTGTTACAGTGAGGGGTGTGGGATAAATCAGAGTGTTACAGTGAAGGTTGTCGGATATATCAGAGTGTTACAGTGAGGGGCGTGGAGTATATCAGTGTGTTACTGTGAGAGGTGTGGGATATATCAGATTGTTACAGTGAGGGGAATGGGGTATATCAGAGTGTTACAGTGAGGGGTGTGGGGTATATCAGAGTGTTACACTGAGGGGTGTGGGGGATATCAGAGTGTTACAATGAGGGGTGTGGGGTATATCAGTGTATTACAGTGAGGGGTGTGGGATATATCAGAGTGTTACAGTGCGGGGCGTGGGCTATATCTCTGTCTCAGTGAGGGGGTGTGGGGTATATCAGAGTGTTACAGTGAGGGGTGTGGGGAATATCAGTGTGATACAGAGAGGGGTGTGGGGAATATCAGTGTGTTACATTGAGGGGTGTGAGGTGTATCAGACTGTTACAGTGAGGGGTGGGTGATATATCAGAGTGTTACAGTGAGGGGTGCGGGATATATCAGAGTGTTACAGTGAGGGGTGTGGAGTATATCAGAGTGTTACAGTGAGGGGTGTGGGATATTTCAGAGTGTTACAGTGAGTGGCTTGGGGTATATCAGAGTGTTACAGTGAGGGGTGTGGGGTATATCAGAGTGTTACAGTGAGGGGTGTGGGGTATATCAGAGTGTTACAGTGAGGCGTGTGGGATATATCAGAGTGTTACAGTGAGGGGTGTATGATATATCAGAGCGTTACAGTGAGGGGTGTGGGATATATCAGAGTGTTACAGTGAAGGGTGTGGGATATATCAGAGTGTTACAGTGAGGGGTGTGGGGTATATCAGAGTGTAACAGTGCGGGGTGTGGGATATATCAGAGTGTTACAGTGAGGGGTGTGGGGTATATCAGAGTGTTACAGTGAGGGTTGTGGCATATATCAGAGTGTTGCCGTGAGAGGTGTGGGATAGATCAGAGTGTTACAGTGAGGGGTGTGGGGTATATCAGTCTTACACTGAGGGGTTTGGGGTATATCAGTGTTACAGTGTGGGATATATCAGAGTGTTACAAAGAGGGGTATATCAGAGTGTTACAGTGAGGGGGTGTGGGGTATATCAGAGTGTTGCAGTGAGCGGTGAGGGGTATTCCTGTGTGTTACAGTGAGGGGTGTGGGATATATCAGAGTGTTACAGTGAGGGGTGTGGGGTATATCAGAGTGTAATAGTGAGGTGTGTGGGATATATCAGAGTGTTACAGTGAGGGGTGTGGGGTATATCCGAGTGTTACAGTAAGGGATGTGGGGTATATCAGAGTGTTACAGTGAGGGTTGTGGCATATATCAGAGTGTTGCAGCGAGAGGTGTGGGATATATCAGTGTTACAGTGAGGGGTGTGGGGTTTATCAGTGTTACAGTGTGGGGTGTGGGATATATCAGTGTTACAGTGAGGGGTATATCAGAGTGTTACAGTGAGGGGGTGTGGGGTATATCAGAGTGTTGCAGTGAGCGGTGAGGGGTATTCCAGTGTGTTACAGTGAGGGGTGTGGGATATATCAGAGTGTTACAGTGAGGGGTGTGGGGAATATCAGTGTGATACAGAGAGGGGTGTGGGGTATATCAGTGAGTTACAGTGAGGGTTGCGTGATATATCAGAGTGTTATAGTGATGGGTGTGGGGTATATCATAGTGTTAGAGTGAGGGGTGTGGGGTATATCAGAGTGTTACAGTGAGGGGTGTGGGGTATATAATAGTGTTAGAGTGAGGGGTGTGGGGTATATCAGAGTGTTACAGGGAGGGGTGTGAGGTATATCAGAGTGTTACAGTGAGGGGTGTGGGGTTTTTCAGGGTGTTACAGTGAGGGGTGTGAGGTATATCAGAGTGTTACAGTGAGGGGTGTGGGGTGTATCAGAGTTTTACAGTGAGGGGTGTGGGATATATCAGAGTATTACAGTGAGGGGTGTGGGCTATATCAGAGTGTTACAGAGAGGGGTGGGGTATATCAGAGTGTTACAGTGAGGGGTGTGGGATATATCAGAGTGCTACAGTGAGGGGTGTGGAGTATATCAGAGTGTTACAGTGAGGGGTGTGGGATATTTCAGAGTTTTACAGTGAGGGGTGTGGGATATTTCAGAGTGTTACAGTGAGGTGTGTGGGATATATCAGAGTCTTACAGGGAGAGGTGTGGGTTATATCAGAGTGTTACAGTGAGGGGTGTGGGGTATATCAGTGTTACAGTAAGGGGTGTGGGGTATATCAGAGTGTTACAGTGAGGGGTGCGGGCTATATCTGAGTGTTACAGTGAGAGGTGTGGGGTATATCAGAGTGTTAGAGTGAGGGGTGTGGGGTATATCAGAGTGTTACAGTGAGGGGTGTGAGGTATATCAGAGTGTTACAGTGAGGGTTGTGGGATATATCAGAGTCTTACAGTGAGGGTTGTGGCATATATCAGAGAGTTACAGTGAGAGGTGTGGGATATATCAGTGTTACAGTGAGGGGTGTGGGATATATCACTGTGATACAGAAAGGGTTGTGGGGTATATCAGTGTGTTACAGTGAGGGGTGTGCAGGATATATCAGAGTGTTACAGTGAGGGGTGTGGAGTATATCAGAGTGTTACTGTGAGGGGTATGGTATATTTCAGAGTGTTACAGTGAGGGGTGTGGGGGAGAGCAGAGAATTACAGTGAGGGGTGTGGGGTATATCAGAGTGTTACCGTGAGGGGTGTGGGAAATATCAGTGTTACAGTGAGAGGTGTGGGGTATATCAGAGTGTTACAGTGAGGGGTGTGGGGCATATCAGTGTGTTACAGTGAGGGGTGTGGGATAAATCAGAGTGTTACAGTGAAGGTTGTCGGATATATCAGAGTGTTACAGTGAGGGGCGTGGGGGAGAGCAGAGAATTACAGTGAGGGGTGTGGGGTATATCAGAGTGTTACTGTGAGAGGTGTGGGATATATCAGATTGTTACAGTGAGGGGAATGGGGTATATCAGAGTGTTACAGTGAGAGGTGTGGGGTATATCAGAGTGTTACACTGAGGGGTGTGGGGGATATCAGAGTGTTACAATGAGGGGTGTGGGGTATATCAGTGTATTACAGTGAGGGGTGTGGGATATATCAGAGTGTTACAGTGCGGGGCGTGGGCTATATCTCTGTCTCAGTGAGGGGGTGTGGGGTATATCAGAGTGTTACAGTGAGGGGTGTGGGGAATATCAGTGTGATACAGAGAGGGGTGTGGGGAATATCAGTGTGTTACATTGAGGGGTGTGAGGTGTATCAGACTGTTACAGTGAGGGGTGGGTGATATATCAGAGTGTTACAGTGAGGGGTGCGGGATATATCAGAGTGTTACAGTGAGGGGTGTGGAGTATATCAGAGTGTTACAGTGAGGGGTGTGGGATATTTCAGAGTGTTACAGTGAGTGGCTTGGGGTATATCAGAGTGTTACAGTGAGGGGTGTGGGGTATATCAGAGTGTTACAGTGAGGGGTGTGGGGTATATCAGAGTGTTACAGTGAGGCGTGTGGGATATATCAGAGTGTTACAGTGAGGGGTGTATGATATATCAGAGCGTTACAGTGAGGGGTGTGGGATATATCAGAGTGTTACAGTGAAGGGTGTGGGATATATCAGAGTGTTACAGTGAGGGGTGTGGGGTATATCAGAGTGTAACAGTGCGGGGTGTGGGATATATCAGAGTGTTACAGTGAGGGGTGTGGGGTATATCAGAGTGTTACAGTGAGGGTTGTGGCATATATCAGAGTGTTGCCGTGAGAGGTGTGGGATAGATCAGAGTGTTACAGTGAGGGGTGTGGGGTATATCAGTCTTACAATGAGGGGTTTGGGGTATATCAGTGTTACAGTGTGGGATATATCAGAGTGTTACAGAGAGGGGTATATCAGAGTGTTACAGTGAGGGGGTGTGGGGTATATCAGAGTGTTGCAGTGAGCGGTGAGGGGTATTCCTGTGTGTTACAGTGAGGGGTGTGGGATATATCAGAGTGTTACAGTGAGGGGTGTGGGGTATATCAGAGTGTAATAGTGAGGTGTGTGGGATATATCAGAGTGTTACAGTGAGGGGTGTGGGGTATATCCGAGTGTTACAGTAAGGGATGTGGGGTATATCAGAGTGTTACAGTGAGGGTTGTGGCATATATCAGAGTGTTGCAGCGAGATGTGTGGGATATATCAGTGTTACAGTGAGGGGTGTGGGGTTTATCAGTGTTACAGTGTGGGGTGTGGGATATATCAGTGTTACAGTGAGGGGTATATCAGAGTGTTACAGTGAGGGGGTGTGGGGTATATCAGAGTGTTGCAGTGAGCGGTGAGGGGTATTCCAGTGTGTTACAGTGAGGGGTGTGGGATATATCAGAGTGTTACATTGAGGGGTGTGGGGAATATCAGTGTGATACAGAGAGGGGTGTGGGGTATATCAGTGAGTTACAGTGAGGTTTGCGTGATATATCAGAGTGTTATAGTGATGGGTGTGGGGTATATCATAGTGTTAGAGTGAGGGGTGTGGGGTATATCAGAGTGTTACAGTGAGGGGTGTGGGGTATATCATAGTTTTAGAGTGAGGGGTGTGGGGTATATCAGAGTGTTACAGTGAGGGGTGTGGGGTATATCAGAGTGTTACAGTGAGGGGTGTGGGGTTTTTCAGGGTGTTACAGTGAGGGGTGTGAGGTATATCAGAGTGTTACAGTGAGGGGTGTGGGGTGTATCAGAGTATTACAGTGAGGGGTGCGGTGTATATCAGAGTGTGACAGTGAGAGGTGCGGTGTATATCAGAGTGTTACAGTGAGGGGTGTGGGATATATCACAGAGTTACAGTGAGGGGTGCGGTGTATATCAGAGTGTGACAGTGAGAGGTGTGGGATATTTCAGAGTGTTACAGTGAGGGGTGTGGGATATATCAGAGTCTAACAGTGAGAGGTGTGGGGTATATCAGATTGTTACAGTGAGTGGTGTGGGGTATATCAGAGTGTTACAGTGAGGGGTGTGGGATATATCACTGTGATACAGAAAGCGGTGTGGGGTATATCAGCGTGTAACAGTGAGGATTGTGGCATATATCAGAGTGTTACAGTGAGAGGTGTGGGATTATCAGTGATACAGAGAGGGATGTGGGGTATATCCATGTGTTACAGTGAGGGGTGCGGGATATATCAGAGTGTTACAGTGAGGGGTGTGGAGTATATCAGAGTGTTACAGTGAGGGGTGTGGGATATATCAGAGAGTTACAGTGAGGGGTGTGGAGGATATGAGTGTTACAGTGAGGGGTGTGGGATATTTCAGAGTGTTACAGTGAGGGGTGTGGGTTATATCAGAGTGTTACAGTGAGGGGTGTGGCATATATCAGAGTGTTACAGTGAGGGGTCTGGGTTATTTCAGAGTGTTACAATGAGGGGTGTGGCATATATCAGAGTGTTACAGTGAGGGGTGTGGGATATATCAGAGTGTTACAGTGAGGCGTGTGGGGTATATCAGAGTGTAACAGTGAGGGGTGTGGGACATATCAGAGTGTTACAGTGAGGGGTGTGGGATATATCCGAGTGTTCCAGTGAGGGATGTAGGGTATATCAAAGTGTTACAGTGAGGGTTGTGGCATATATCACAGTGTTACATTGAGAGGTGTGGGATATATCAGTGCTACAGTGAGGGGCATATCAGAGTGTTACAGTGAGGGGTGTGGGATATATCAGAGTGTTACAGTGAGGGGTGTGGGGGATATCAGAGTGTTACAATGAGGGGTGTGGGGTATATCAGTGTATTACAGTGAGGGGTGTGGGATATATCAGAGTGTTACAGTGCGGGGCGTGGGCTATATCTCTGTCTCAGTGAGGGGGTGTGGGGTATATCAGAGTGTTACAGTGAGGGGTGTGGGGAATATCAGTGTGATACAGAGAGGGGTGTGGGGAATATCAGTGTGTTACATTGAGGGGTGTGAGGTGTATCAGACTGTTACAGTGAGGGGTGGGTGATATATCAGAGTGTTACAGTGAGGGGTGCGGGATATATCAGAGTGTTACAGTGAGGGGTGTGGAGTATATCAGAGTGTTACAGTGAGGGGTGTGGGATATTTCAGAGTGTTACAGTGAGTGGCTTGGGGTATATCAGAGTGTTACAGTGAGGGGTGTGGGGTATATCAGAGTGTTACAGTGAGGGGTGTGGGGTATATCAGAGTGTTACAGTGAGGCGTGTGGGATATATCAGAGTGTTACAGTGAGGGGTGTATGATATATCAGAGCGTTACAGTGAGGGGTGTGGGATATATCAGAGTGTTACAGTGAAGGGTGTGGGATATATCAGAGTGTTACAGTGAGGGGTGTGGGGTATATCAGAGTGTAACAGTGCGGGGTGTGGGATATATCAGAGTGTTACAGTGAGGGGTGTGGGGTATATCAGAGTGTTACAGTGAGGGTTGTGGCATATATCAGAGTGTTGCCGTGAGAGGTGTGGGATAGATCAGAGTGTTACAGTGAGGGGTGTGGGGTATATCAGTCTTACACTGAGGGGTTTGGGGTATATCAGTGTTACAGTGTGGGATATATCAGAGTGTTACAGAGAGGGGTATATCAGAGTGTTACAGTGAGGGGGTGTGGGGTATATCAGAGTGTTGCAGTGAGCGGTGAGGGGTATTCCTGTGTGTTACAGTGAGGGGTGTGGGATATATCAGAGTGTTACAGTGAGGGGTGTGGGGTATATCAGAGTGTAATAGTGAGGTGTGTGGGATATATCAGAGTGTTACAGTGAGGGGTGTGGGGTATATCCGAGTGTTACAGTAAGGGATGTGGGGTATATCAGAGTGTTACAGTGAGGGTTGTGGCATATATCAGAGTGTTGCAGCGAGATGTGTGGGATATATCAGTGTTACAGTGAGGGGTGTGGGGTTTATCAGTGTTACAGTGTGGGGTGTGGGATATATCAGTGTTACAGTGAGGGGTATATCAGAGTGTTACAGTGAGGGGGTGTGGGGTATATCAGAGTGTTGCAGTGAGCGGTGAGGGGTATTCCAGTGTGTTACAGTGAGGGGTGTGGGATATATCAGAGTGTTACATTGAGGGGTGTGGGGAATATCAGTGTGATACAGAGAGGGGTGTGGGGTATATCAGTGAGTTACAGTGAGGTTTGCGTGATATATCAGAGTGTTATAGTGATGGGTGTGGGGTATATCATAGTGTTAGAGTGAGGGGTGTGGGGTATATCAGAGTGTTACAGTGAGGGGTGTGGGGTATATCATAGTGTTAGAGTGAGGGGTGTGGGGTATATCAGAGTGTTACAGTGAGGGGTGTGGGGTATATCAGAGTGTTACAGTGAGGGGTGTGGGGTTTTTCAGGGTGTTACAGTGAGGGGTGTGAGGTATATCAGAGTGTTACAGTGAGGGGTGTGGGGTGTATCAGAGTATTACAGTGAGGGGTGCGGTGTATATCAGAGTGTGACAGTGAGAGGTGCGGTGTATATCAGAGTGTTACAGTGAGGGGTGTGGGATATATCACAGAGTTACAGTGAGGGGTGCGGTGTATATCAGAGTGTGACAGTGAGAGGTGTGGGTTATATCAGAGTGTTACAGTGAGGGGTGTGGGGTATATCAGTGTTACAGTAAGGGGTGTGGGGTATATCAGAGTGTTACAGTGAGTGGTGCGGGCTATATCTGAGTGTTACAGTGAGAGGTGTGGGGTATATCAGAGTGTTAGAGTGAGGGGTGTGGGGTATATCAGAGTGTTACAGTGAGGGGTGTGAGGTATATCAGAGTGTTACAGTGAGGGTTGTGGGATATATCAGAGTCTTACAGTGAGGGTTGTGGCATATATCAGAGAGTTACAGTGAGAGGTGTGGGATATATCAGTGTTACAGTGAGGGGTGTGGGATATATCACTGTGATACAGAAAGGGTTGTGGGGTATATCAGTGTGTTACAGTGAGGGGTGTGCAGGATATCAGAGTGTCACGGTGAGGGGTATGGTATATTTCAGAGTGTTACAGTGAGGGGTGTGGGGGAGAGCAGAGAATTACAGTGAGGGGTGTGGGGTATATCAGAGTGTTACCGTGAGGGGTGTGGGATATATCAGTGTTACAGTGAGGGGTGTGGGATATATCACTGTGATACAGAAAGGGTTGTGGGGTATATCAGTGTGTTACAGTGAGGGGTGTGCAGGATATCAGAGTGTCACGGTGAGGGGTATGGTATATTTCAGAGTGTTACAGTGAGGGGTGTGGGGGAGAGCAGAGAATTACAGTGAGGGGTGTGGGGTATATCAGAGTGTTACCGTGAGGGGTGTGGGATATATCAGTGTTACAGTGAGGGTGTGGGGTATATCAGAGTGTTACAGTGAGGGGTGTGGGATATATCAGAGTGTTACAGTGAGGGGTGTGGGATAAATCAGAGTGTTACAGTGAAGGTTGTGGGATATATCAGAGTGTTACAGTGAGGGGTGTGGGATATATCAGAGTGTTACAGTGAGGGGTGTGGGGCATATCAGAGTGTTACAGTGAGGGGTGTGGGATATATCAGAGTGTTACAGTGAGGGGTGTGGGATATATCAGAGTGTTACAGTGAGGGGTGTGGGGCATATCAGAGTGTTACAGTGAGGGGTGTGGTGTATATCAGAGTGTTACAGTGAGGGGTGTGGTATAAATCAGAGTGTTACAGTGAGGGTTGTGGGATATATTAGAGTGTTACAGTGAGAGGTGTGGGATATATCAGTGTTAAAGTGAGGGGTGTGGGATATATCACTGTGATACAGAGAGGGGTGTGGGTTATTTCAGAGTGTTACAGTGAGGGGCGTGGAGTATATCAGTGTGTTACTGTGAGAGGTGTGGGATATATCAGATTGTTACACTAAGGGGTGTGGGGGATATCGGAGTGTTACAGTGAGGGGTGTGGGGTATATCAGTGTATTACAGTGAGGGGTGTGGGATATATCAGAGTGTTACAGTGAGGGGTGTGGGTATATCAGAGTGTTACAGTGAGGGGTGTGGGGTATATCAGTGTATTACAGTGAGCGGTGTGGGATATATCAGAGTGTTACAGTGAGGGGTGTGGGATATATCAGAGTGTTACAGTGAGGGGTGTGGGATATATCAGAGTGTTACAGTGAGGGGTTTGGGGTATATCAGAGTGTAACAGTGCGGGGTGTGGGATATATCAGAGTGTTGCAGTGAGGGGTGTGGGGTATATCAGAGTGTTACAGTGAGGGTTGTGGCATATATTAGAGTGTTACAGTGAGAGGTGTGGGATATATCAGTGTTAAAGTGAGGGGTGTGGGATATATCACTGTTATACAGAGAGGGGTGTGGGGTATATCAGAGTGTTGCAGTGAAGGGTGTGGGATATTTCAGAGTGTTACAGTGAGTGGCTTGGGGTATATCAGAGTGTTACAGTGAGGGGTGTGGGGTATATCAGAGTGTTACAGTGAGGGGTGTGGGGTATATCAGAGTGTTACAGTGAGGGGTGTGGGATATATCAGAGTGTTACAGTGAGGGGTGTATGATATATCAGAGCGTTACAGTGAGGGGTGTGGGATATATCAGAGTGTTACAGTGAAGGGTGTGGGATATATCAGAGTGTTACAGTGAGGGGTGTGGGGTATATCAGAGTGTAACAGTGCGGGGTGTGGGATATATCAGAGTGTTACAGTGAGGGGTGTGGGGTATATCAGAGTGTTACAGTGAGGGGTGTGGGTTATCTCAGAGTGTTACAGTGAGGGGTGTGGGATATATCAGAGTGTTACAGTGAGGAGTGTATGATATATCAGAGCGTTACAGTGAGGGGTGTGGGATATATCAGAGTGTTACAGTGAAGGG
This sequence comes from Cetorhinus maximus, assembly GCF_964194155.1. NCBI lineage: Eukaryota > Metazoa > Chordata > Chondrichthyes > Lamniformes > Cetorhinidae > Cetorhinus > Cetorhinus maximus. The sequence goes on from NW_027596696.1 coordinate 149,376, forward strand.
TGTGGGATATATCAGAGTGTTACAGTGAGGGGTGTGGGGTATATCAGAGTGTAACAGTGCGGGGTGTGGGATATATCAGAGTGTTGCAGTGAGGGGTGTGGGGTATATCAGAGTGTTACAGTGAGGGTTGTGGCATATATCAGAGTGTTGCAGTGAGAGGTGTGGGATAGATCAGAGTGTTACAGTGAGGGGTGTGGGGTATATCAGTCTTACACTGAGGGGTGTGGGGTATATCAGTGTTACAGTGTGGGATATATCAGAGTGTTACAGAGAGGGGTATATCAGAATGTTACAGTGAGGGGGTGTGGGGTATATCAGAGTGTTGCAGTGAGCGGTGAGGGGTATTCCTGTTTGTTACAGTGAGGGGTGTGGGATATATCAGAGTGTTACAGTGAGGGGTGTGGGGTATATCAGAGTGTAATAGTGAGGTGTGTGGGATATATAAGAGTGTTACAGTGAGGGGTGTGGGGTATATCCGAGTGTTACAGTAAGGGATGTGGGGTATATCAGACTGTTACAGTGAGGGTTGTGGCATATATCAGAGTGTTGCAGCGAGAGGTGTGGGATATATCAGTGTTACAGTGAGGGGTGTGGGGTTTATCAGTGTTACAGTGTGGGGTGTGGGATATATCAGTGTTACAGTGAGGGGTATATCAGAGTGTTACAGTGAGGGGGTGTGGGGTATATCAGAGTGTTGCAGTGAGCGGTGAGGGGTATTCCAGTGTTTTACAGTGAGGGGTGTGGGATATATCAGAGTGTTACAGTGAGGGGTGTGGGGAATATCAGTGTGATACAGAGAGGGGTGTGGGGTATATCAGTGAGTTACAGTGAGGGTTGCGTGATATATCAGAGTGTTATAGTGATGGGTGTGGGGTATATCATAGTGTTAGAGTGAGGGGTGTGGGGTATATCAGAGTGTTACAGTGAGGGGTGTGGGGTATATCATAGTGTTAGAGTGAGGGGTGTGGGGTATATCAGAGTGTTACAGTGAGGGGTGTGGGGTATATCAGAGTGTTACAGTGAGGGGTGTGGGGTTTTTCAGAGTGTTACAGTGAGGGGTGTGAGGTATATCAGAGTGTTACAGTGAGGGGTGTGGGGTGTATCAGAGTATTACAGTGAGGGGTGCGGTGTATATCAGAGTGTGACAGTGAGAGGTGCAGTGTATATCAGAGTGTTACAGTGAGGGGTGTGGGATATATCAGAGAGTTACAGTGAGGGGTGCGGTGTATATCAGAGTGTGACAGTGAGAGGTGTGGGATATTTCAGAGTGTTACAGTGAGGGGTGTGGGATATATCAGAGTCTAACAGTGAGAGGTGTGGGGTATATCAGATTGTTACAGTGAGTGGTGTGGGGTATATCAGAGTGTTACAGTGAGGGGTGTGGGATATATCACTGTGATACAGAAAGGGGTGTGGGGTATATCAGCGTGTAACAGCGAGGATTGTGGCATATATCAGAGTGTTACAGTGAGAGGTGTGGGATTATCAGTGATACAGAGAGGGATGTGGGGTATATCCGTGTGTTACAGTGAGGGGTGCGGGATATATCAGAGTGTTACAGTGAGGGGTGTGGAGTATATCAGAGTGTTACAGTGAGGGGTGTGGGATATATCAGAGTGTTACAGTGAGGGGTGTGGAGGATATGAGTGTTACAGTGAGGGGTGTGGGATATTTCAGAGTGTTACAGTGAGGGGTGTGGGTTATATCAGAGTGTTACAGTGAGGGGTGTGGCATATATCAGAGTGTTACAGTGAGGGGTCTGGGTTATTTCAGAGTGTTACAATGAGGGGTGTGGCATATATCAGAGTGTTACAGTGAGGGGTGTGGGATATATCAGAGTGTTACAGTGAGGCGTGTGGGGTATATCAGAGTGTAACAGTGAGGGGTGTGGGGTATATCCGAGTGTTACAGTGAGGGATGTAGGGTATATCAAAGTGTTACAGTGAGGGTTGTGGCATATATCACAGTGTTACATTGAGAGGTGTGAGATATATCAGTGCTACAGTGAGGGGCATATCAGAGTGTTACAGTGAGGGGTGTGGGATATATCAGAGTGTTACAGTGAGGGGTGTGGGGTATATCAGAGTTTTACAGTGAGGGGTGTGGGATATATCAGAGTATTACAGTGAGGGGTGTGGGCTATATCAGAGTGTTACAGAGAGGGGTGGGGTATATCAGAGTGTTACAGTGAGGGGTGTGGGATATATCAGAGTGCTACAGTGAGGGGTGTGGAGTATATCAGAGTGTCACAGTGAGGGGTGTGGGATATTTCAGAGTTTTACAGTGAGGGGTGTGGGATATTTCAGAGTGTTACAGTGAGGTGTGTGGGATATATCAGAGTCTTACAGTGAGAGGTGTGGGTTATATCAGAGTGTTACAGTGAGGGGTGTGGGGTATATCAGTGTTACAGTAAGGGGTGTGGGGTATATCAGAGTGTTACAGTGAGGGGTGCGGGCTATATCTGAGTGTTACAGTGAGCGGTGTGGGGTATATCAGAGTGTTAGAGTGAGGGGTGTGGGGTATATCAGAGTGTTACAGTGAGGGGTGTGAGGTATATCAGAGTGTTACAGTGAGGGTTGTGGGATATATCCGGGTCTTACAGTGAGGGTTGTGGCATATATCAGAGAGTTACAGTGAGAGGTGTGGGATATATCAGTGTTACAGTGAGGGGTGTGGGATATATCACTGTGATACAGAAAGGGTTGTGGGGTATATCAGTGTGTTACAGTGAGGGGTGTGGAGTATATCAGAGTGTTACTGTGAGGGGTATGGTATATTTCAGAGTGTTACAGTGAGGGGTGTGGGGGAGAGCAGAGAATTACAGTGAGGGGTGTGGGGTATATCAGAGTGTTACCGTGAGGGGTGTGGGATATATCAGTGTTACAGTGAGGGTGTGGGGTATATCAGAGTGTTACAGTGAGGGGTGTGGGATATATCAGAGTGTTACAGTGAGGGGTGTGGGATAAATCAGAGTGTTACAGTGAAGGTTGTGGGATATATCAGAGTGTTACAGTGAGGGGTGTGGGATATATCAGAGTGTTACAGTGAGGGGTGTGGGGCATATCAGAGTGTTACAGTGAGGGGTGTGGGATATATCAGAGTGTTACAGTGAGGGGTGTGGGATATATCAGAGTGTTACAGTGAGGGGTGTGGGGCATATCAGAGTGTTACAGTGAGGGGTGTGGTGTATATCAGAGTGTTACAGTAAGGGGTGTGGTATAAATCAGAGTGTTACAGTGAGGGTTGTGGGATATATTAGAGTGTTACAGTGAGAGGTGTGGGATATATCAGTGTTAAAGTGAGGGGTGTGGGATATATCACTGTGATACAGAGAGGGGTGTGGGTTATTTCAGAGTGTTACAGTGAGGGGCGTGGATTATATCAGTGTGTTACTGTGAGAGGTGTGGGATATATCAGATTGTTACACTGAGGGGTGTGGGGGATATCGGAGTGTTACAGTGAGTCGTGTGGGGTATATCAGTGTATTACAGTGAGGGGTGTGGGATATATCAGAGTGTTACAGTGAGGGGTGTGGGTATATCAGAGTGTTACAGTGAGGGGTGTGGGGTATATCAGTGTATTACAGTGAGCGGTGTGGGATATATCAGAGTGTTACAGTGAGGGGTGTGGGATATATCAGAGTGTTACAGTGAGGGGTGTGGGATATATCAGAGTGTTACAGTGAGGGGTGTGGGGCATATCAGAGTGTTACAGTGAGGGGTGTGGTGTATATCAGAGTGTTACAGTGAGGGGTGTGGTATAAAGCAGAGTGTTACAGTGAGGGTTGTGGGATATATTAGAGTGTTACAGTGAGAGGTGTGGGATATATCAGTGTTAAAGTGAGGGGTGTGGGATATATCACTGTGATACAGAGAGGGGTGTGGGTTATTTCAGAGTGTTACAGTGAGGGGCGTGGAGTATATCAGTGTGTTACTGTGAGAGGTGTGGGATATATCAGATTGTTACAGTGAGGGGAATGGGGTATATCAGAGTGTTACAGTGAGGGGTGTGGGATATATCAGAGTGTTACAGTGAGGGGTGTGGGATATATCAGAGCGTTACAGTGAGGGGTGTGGGATATATCAGAGTGTTACAGTGAAGGGTGTGGGATATATCAGAGTGTTACAGTGAGGGGTGTGGGGTATATCAGAGTGTAACAGTGCGGGGTGTGGGATATATCAGAGTGTTACAGTGAGGGGTGTGGGGTATATCAGAGTGTTACAGTGAGGGTTGTGGCATATATCAGAGTGTTGCAGTGAGAGGTGTGGGATAGATCAGAGTGTTACAGTGAGGGGTGTGGGGTATATCAGTCTTACACTGAGGGGTGTGGGGTATATCAGTGTTACAGTGTGGGATATATCAGAGTGTTACAGAGAGGGGTGTATCAGAGTGTTACAGTGAGGGGGTGTGGGGTATATCAGAGTGTTGCAGTGAGCGGTGAGGGGTATTCCTGTGTGTTACAGTGAGGGGTGTGGGATATATCAGAGTGTTACAGTGTGGGGTGTGGGGTATATCAGAGTGTAATAGTGAGGTGTGTGGGATATATCAGAGTGTTACAGTGAGGGGTGTGGGGTATATCTGAGTGTTACAGTAAGGGATGTGGGGTATATCAGAGTGTTACAGTGAGGGGTGTGGGATATATCAGAGTGTTGCAGCGAGAGGTGTGGGATATATCAGTGTTACAGTGAGGGGTGTGGGGTTTATCAGTGTTACAGTGTGGGGTGTGGGATATATCAGTGTTACAGTGAGGGGTATATCAGAGTGTTACAGTGAGGGGGTGTGGGGTATATCAGAGTGTTGCAGTGAGCGGTGAGGGGTATTCCAGTGTGTTACAGTGAGGGGTGTGGGATATATCAGAGTGTTACAGTGAGGGGTGTGGGGAATATCAGTGTGATACAGAGAGGGGTGTGGGGTATATCAGTGAGTTACAGTGAGGGTTGCGTGATATATCAGAGTGTTATAGTGATGGGTGTGGGGTATATCATAGTGTTAGAGTGAGGGGTGTGGGGTATATCAGAGTGTTACAGTGAGGGGTGTGGGGTATATCATAGTGTTAGAGTGAGGGGTGTGGGGTATATCAGAGTGTTACAGTGAGGGGTGTGGGGTATATCAGAGTGTTACAGTGAGGGGTGTGGGGTTTTTCAGAGTGTTACAGTGAGGGGTGTGAGGTATATCAGAGTGTTACAGTGAGGGGTGTGGAGTGTATCAGAGTATTACAGTGAGGGGTGCGGTGTATATCAGAGTGTGACAGTGAGAGGTGCGGTGTATATCGGAGTGTTACAGTGAGGGGTGTGGGATATATCAGAGAGTTACAGTGAGGGGTGCGGTGTATATCAGAGTGTGACAGTGAGAGGTGCGGTGTATATCAGAGTGTTACAGTGAGGGGTGCGGTGTATATCAGAGTGTTACAGTGAGGGGTGCGGTGTATATCAGAGTGTTACAGTGAGGGGTGTGGGGTATATCAGAGTGTTACAGTGAGGGGTGTGGTGTATATCAGAGTGTTACAGTGAGGGGTGTGGGGTATATCAGAGTGTTACAGTGAGGGGTGTGGGATATATCAGAGTGTTACAGTGAGGGGTGTGGGGTATATCAGAGTGTTACAGTGAGGGGTGTGGGATATATCAGAGTGTTACAGTGAGGGGTGTGTGGGGTATATCAGAGTGTTACAGTGAGGGGTGTGGGGTATATCAGAGTGTTACAGTGAGGGGTGTGGGGTATATCAGAGTGTTACAGTGAGGGGTGTGGGGTATATCAGAGTGTTACAGTGAGGGGTGTGTGGGGTATATCAGAGTGTTACAGTGAGGGGTGTGGGGTATATCAGAGTGTTACAGTGAGGGGTGTGGGGTATATCAAAGTGTTACAGTGAGGGGTGCGGTGTATATCAGAGTGTTACAGTGAGGGGTGCGGTGTATATCAGAGTGTTACAGTGAGGGGTGTGGGGTATATCAGAGTGTTACAGTGAGAGGTGTGGGATATATCAGTGTTTAAGTGAGGGGTGTGGGATATATCACTGTGATACAGAGAGGGGTGTGGGTTATTTCAGAGTGTTACAGTGAGGGGCGTGGAGTATATCAGTGTGTTACTGTGAGAGGTGTGGGATATATCAGATTGTTACACTGAGGGGTGTGGGGGATATCGGAGTGTTACAGTGAGTCGTGTGGGGTATATCAGTGTATTACAGTGAGGGGTGTGGGATATATCAGAGTGTTACAGTGAGGGGTGTGGGTATATCAGAGTGTTACAGTGAGGGGTGTGGGGTATATCAGTGTATTACAGTGAGCGGTGTGGGATATATCAGAGTGTTACAGTGAGGGGTGTGGGATATATCAGAGTGTTACAGTGAGGGGTGTGGGATATATCAGAGTGTTACAGTGAGGGGTGTGGGGCATATCAGAGTGTTACAGTGAGGGGTGTGGTGTATATCAGAGTGTTACAGTGAGGGGTGTGGTATAAAGCAGAGTGTTACAGTGAGGGTTGTGGGATATATTAGAGTGTTACAGTGAGAGGTGTGGGATATATCAGTGTTAAAGTGAGGGGTGTGGGATATATCACTGTGATACAGAGAGGGGTGTGGGTTATTTCAGAGTGTTACAGTGAGGGGCGTGGAGTATATCAGTGTGTTACTGTGAGAGGTGTGGGATATATCAGATTGTTACAGTGAGGGGAATGGGGTATATCAGAGTGTTACAGTGAGGGGTGTGGGGTATATCAGAGTGTTACAGTGAGGGGTGTGGGGTATATCAGAGTGTTACAGTGAGGGGTGTGGGGTATATCAGAGTGTTACAGTGAGGGGTGTGGGATATATCAGAGTGTTACAGTGAGGGGTGTATGATATATCAGAGCGTTACAGTGAGGGGTGTGGGATATATCAGAGCGTTACAGTGAGGGGTGTGGGATATATCAGAGTGTTACAGTGAAGGGTGTGGGATATATCAGAGTGTTACAGTGAGGGGTGTGGGGTATATCAGAGTGTAACAGTGCGGGGTGTGGGATATATCAGAGTGTTACAGTGAGGGGTGTGGGGTATATCAGAGTGTTACAGTGAGGGTTGTGGCATATATCAGAGTGTTGCAGTGAGAGGTGTGGGATAGATCAGAGTGTTACAGTGAGGGGTGTGGGGTATATCAGTCTTACACTGAGGGGTGTGGGGTATATCAGTGTTACAGTGTGGGATATATCAGAGTGTTACAGAGAGGGGTGTATCAGAGTGTTACAGTGAGGGGGTGTGGGGTATATCAGAGTGTTGCAGTGAGCGGTGAGGGGTATTCCTGTGTGTTACAGTGAGGGGTGTGGGATATATCAGAGTGTTACAGTGTGGGGTGTGGGGTATATCAGAGTGTAATAGTGAGGTGTGTGGGATATATCAGAGTGTTACAGTGAGGGGTGTGGGGTATATCTGAGTGTTACAGTAAGGGATGTGGGGTATATCAGAGTGTTACAGTGAGGGGTGTGGGATATATCAGAGTGTTGCAGCGAGAGGTGTGGGATATATCAGTGTTACAGTGAGGGGTGTGGGGTTTATCAGTGTTACAGTGTGGGGTGTGGGATATATCAGTGTTACAGTGAGGGGTATATCAGAGTGTTACAGTGAGGGGGTGTGGGGTATATCAGAGTGTTGCAGTGAGCGGTGAGGGGTATTCCAGTGTGTTACAGTGAGGGGTGTGGGATATATCAGAGTGTTACAGTGAGGGGTGTGGGGAATATCAGTGTGATACAGAGAGGGGTGTGGGGTATATCAGTGAGTTACAGTGAGGGTTGCGTGATATATCAGAGTGTTATAGTGATGGGTGTGGGGTATATCATAGTGTTAGAGTGAGGGGTGTGGGGTATATCAGAGTGTTACAGTGAGGGGTGTGGGGTATATCATAGTGTTAGAGTGAGGGGTGTGGGGTATATCAGAGTGTTACAGTGAGGGGTGTGGGGTATATCAGAGTGTTACAGTGAGGGGTGTGGGGTTTTTCAGAGTGTTACAGTGAGGGGTGTGAGGTATATCAGAGTGTTACAGTGAGGGGTGTGGAGTGTATCAGAGTATTACAGTGAGGGGTGCGGTGTATATCAGAGTGTGACAGTGAGAGGTGCGGTGTATATCAGAGTGTTACAGTGAGGGGTGTGGGATATATCAGAGAGTTACAGTGAGGGGTGCGGTGTATATCAGAGTGTGACAGTGAGAGGTGCGGTGTATATCAGAGTGTTACAGTGAGGGGTGCGGTGTATATCAGAGTGTTACAGTGAGGGGTGCGGTGTATATCAGAGTGTTACAGTGAGGGGTGTGGGGTATATCAGAGTGTTACAGTGAGGGGTGTGGTGTATATCAGAGTGTTACAGTGAGGGGTGTGGGGTATATCAGAGTGTTACAGTGAGGGGTGTGGGATATATCAGAGTGTTACAGTGAGGGGTGTGGGGTATATCAGAGTGTTACAGTGAGGGGTGTGGGATATATCAGAGTGTTACAGTGAGGGGTGTGTGGGGTATATCAGAGTGTTACAGTGAGGGGTGTGGGGTATATCAGAGTGTTACAGTGAGGGGTGTGGGGTATATCAGAGTGTTACAGTGAGGGGTGTGGGGTATATCAGAGTGTTACAGTGAGGGGTGTGTGGGGTATATCAGAGTGTTACAGTGAGGGGTGTGGGGTATATCAGAGTGTTACAGTGAGGGGTGTGGGGTATATCAAAGTGTTACAGTGAGGGGTGCGGTGTATATCAGAGTGTTACAGTGAGGGGTGCGGTGTATATCAGAGTGTTACAGTGAGGGGTGTGGGGTATATCAGAGTGTTACAGTGAGAGGTGTGGGATATATCAGTGTTTAAGTGAGGGGTGTGGGATATATCACTGTGATACAGAGAGGGGTGTGGGTTATTTCAGAGTGTTACAGTGAGGGGCGTGGAGTATATCAGTGTGTTACTGTGAGAGGTGTGGGATATATCAGATTGTTACACTGAGGGGTGTGGGGGATATCGGAGTGTTACAGTGAGTCGTGTGGGGTATATCAGTGTATTACAGTGAGGGGTGTGGGATATATCAGAGTGTTACAGTGAGGGGTGTGGGTATATCAGAGTGTTACAGTGAGGGGTGTGGGGTATATCAGTGTATTACAGTGAGCGGTGTGGGATATATCAGAGTGTTACAGTGAGGGGTGTGGGATATATCAGAGTGTTACAGTGAGGGGTGTGGGATATATCAGAGTGTTACAGTGAGGGGTGTGGGGCATATCAGAGTGTTACAGTGAGGGGTGTGGTGTATATCAGAGTGTTACAGTGAGGGGTGTGGTATAAAGCAGAGTGTTACAGTGAGGGTTGTGGGATATATTAGAGTGTTACAGTGAGAGGTGTGGGATATATCAGTGTTAAAGTGAGGGGTGTGGGATATATCACTGTGATACAGAGAGGGGTGTGGGTTATTTCAGAGTGTTACAGTGAGGGGCGTGGAGTATATCAGTGTGTTACTGTGAGAGGTGTGGGATATATCAGATTGTTACAGTGAGGGGAATGGGGTATATCAGAGTGTTACAGTGAGGGGTGTGGGGTATATCAGAGTGTTACAGTGAGGGGTGTGGGGTATATCAGAGTGTTACAGTGAGGGGTGTGGGGTATATCAGAGTGTTACAGTGAGGGGTGTGGGGTATATCAGAGTGTTACAGTGAGGGGTGTGGGATATATCAGAGTGTTACAGTGAGGGGTGTATGATATATCAGAGTGTTACAGTGAGTGGTGTGGGGTATATCAAAGTGTTACAGTGAGGGGTGCGGTGTATATCAGAGTGTTACAGTGAGGGGTGTGGGGTATATCAGAGTGTTACAGTGAGAGGTGTGGGATATATCAGTGTTTAAGTGAGGGGTGTGGGATATATCACTGTGATACAGAGAGGGGTGTGGGTTATTTCAGAGTGTTACAGTGAGGGGCGTGGAGTATATCAGTGTGTTACTGTGAGAGGTGTGGGATATATCAGATTGTTACACTGAGGGGTGTGGGGGATATCGGAGTGTTACAGTGAGTCGTGTGGGGTATATCAGTGTATTACAGTGAGGGGTGTGGGATATATCAGAGTGTTACAGTGAGGGGTGTGGGTATATCAGAGTGTTACAGTGAGGGGTGTGGGGTATATCAGTGTATTACAGTGAGCGGTGTGGGATATATCAGAGTGTTACAGTGAGGGGTGTGGGATATATCAGAGTGTTACAGTGAGGGGTGTGGGATATATCAGAGTGTTACAGTGAGGGGTGTGGGGCATATCAGAGTGTTACAGTGAGGGGTGTGGTGTATATCAGAGTGTTACAGTGAGGGGTGTGGTATAAAGCAGAGTGTTACAGTGAGGGTTGTGGGATATATTAGAGTGTTACAGTGAGAGGTGTGGGATATATCAGTGTTAAAGTGAGGGGTGTGGGATATATCACTGTGATACAGAGAGGGGTGTGGGTTATTTCAGAGTGTTACAGTGAGGGGCGTGGAGTATATCAGTGTGTTACTGTGAGAGGTGTGGGATATATCAGATTGTTACAGTGAGGGGAATGGGGTATATCAGAGTGTTACAGTGAGGGGTGTGGGGTATATCAGAGTGTTACAGTGAGGGGTGTGGGGTATATCAGAGTGTTACAGTGAGGGGTGTGGGGTATATCAGAGTGTTACAGTGAGGGGTGTGGGATATATCAGAGTGTTACAGTGAGGGGTGTATGATATATCAGAGCGTTACAGTGAGGGGTGTGGGATATATCAGAGCGTTACAGTGAGGGGTGTGGGATATATCAGAGTGTTACAGTGAAGGGTGTGGGATATATCAGAGTGTTACAGTGAGGGGTGTGGGGTATATCAGAGTGTAACAGTGCGGGGTGTGGGATATATCAGAGTGTTACAGTGAGGGGTGTGGGGTATATCAGAGTGTTACAGTGAGGGTTGTGGCATATATCAGAGTGTTGCAGTGAGAGGTGTGGGATAGATCAGAGTGTTACAGTGAGGGGTGTGGGGTATATCAGTCTTACACTGAGGGGTGTGGGTTATATCAGTGTTACAGTGTGGGATATATCAGAGTGTTACAGAGAGGGGTGTATCAGAGTGTTACAGTGAGGGGGTGTGGGGTATATCAGAGTGTTGCAGTGAGCGGTGAGGGGTATTCCTGTGTGTTACAGTGAGGGGTGTGGGATATATCAGAGTGTTACAGTGTGGGGTGTGGGGTATATCAGAGTGTAATAGTGAGGTGTGTGGGATATATCAGAGTGTTACAGTGAGGGGTGTGGGGTATATCTGAGTGTTACAGTAAGGGATGTGGGGTATATCAGAGTGTTACAGTGAGGGGTGTGGGATATATCAGAGTGTTGCAGCGAGAGGTGTGGGATATATCAGTGTTACAGTGAGGGGTGTGGGGTTTATCAGTGTTACAGTGTGGGGTGTGGGATATATCAGTGTTACAGTGAGGGGTATATCAGAGTGTTACAGTGAGGGGGTGTGGGGTATATCAGAGTGTTGCAGTGAGCGGTGAGGGGTATTCCAGTGTGTTACAGTGAGGGGTGTGGGATATATCAGAGTGTTACAGTGAGGGGTGTGGGGAATATCAGTGTGATACAGAGAGGGGTGTGGGGTATATCAGTGAGTTACAGTGAGGGTTGCGTGATATATCAGAGTGTTATAGTGATGGGTGTGGGGTATATCATAGTGTTAGAGTGAGGGGTGTGGGGTATATCAGAGTGTTACAGTGAGGGGTGTGGGGTATATCATAGTGTTAGAGTGAGGGGTGTGGGGTATATCAGAGTGTTACAGTGAGGGGTGTGGGGTATATCAGAGTGTTACAGTGAGGGGTGTGGGGTTTTTCAGAGTGTTACAGTGAGGGGTGTGAGGTATATCAGAGTGTTACAGTGAGGGGTGTGGAGTGTATCAGAGTATTACAGTGAGGGGTGCGGTGTATATCAGAGTGTGACAGTGAGAGGTGCGGTGTATATCAGAGTGTTACAGTGAGGGGTGTGGGATATATCAGAGAGTTACAGTGAGGGGTGCGGTGTATATCAGAGTGTGACAGTGAGAGGTGCGGTGTATATCAGAGTGTTACAGTGAGGGGTGCGGTGTATATCAGAGTGTTACAGTGAGGGGTGCGGTGTATATCAGAGTGTTACAGTGAGGGGTGTGGGGTATATCAGAGTGTTACAGTGAGGGGTGTGGTGTATATCAGAGTGTTACAGTGAGGGGTGTGGCGTATATCAGAGTGTTACAGTGAGGGGTGTGGGATATATCAGAGTGTTACAGTGAGGGGTGTGGGGTATATCAGAGTGTTACAGTGAGGGGTGTGGGATATATCAGAGTGTTACAGTGAGGGGTGTGTGGGGTATATCAGAGTGTTACAGTGAGGGGTGTGGGGTATATCAGAGTGTTACAGTGAGGGGTGTGGGGTATATCAGAGTGTTACAGTGAGGGGTGTGGGGTATATCAGAGTGTTACAGTGAGGGGTGTGTGGGGTATATCAGAGTGTTACAGTGAGGGGTGTGGGGTATATCAGAGTGTTACAGTGAGGGGTGTGGGGTATATCAAAGTGTTACAGTGAGGGGTGCGGTGTATATCAGAGTGTTACAGTGAGGGGTGCGGTGTATATCAGAGTGTTACAGTGAGGGGTGTGGGGTATATCAGAGTGTTACAGTGAGAGGTGTGGGATATATCAGTGTTTAAGTGAGGGGTGTGGGATATATCACTGTGATACAGAGAGGGGTGTGGGTTATTTCAGAGTGTTACAGTGAGGGGCGTGGAGTATATCAGTGTGTTACTGTGAGAGGTGTGGGATATATCAGATTGTTACACTGAGGGGTGTGGGGGATATCGGAGTGTTACAGTGAGTCGTGTGGGGTATATCAGTGTATTACAGTGAGGGGTGTGGGATATATCAGAGTGTTACAGTGAGGGGTGTGGGTATATCAGAGTGTTACAGTGAGGGGTGTGGGGTATATCAGTGTATTACAGTGAGCGGTGTGGGATATATCAGAGTGTTACAGTGAGGGGTGTGGGATATATCAGAGTGTTACAGTGAGGGGTGTGGGATATATCAGAGTGTTACAGTGAGGGGTGTGGGGCATATCAGAGTGTTACAGTGAGGGGTGTGGTGTATATCAGAGTGTTACAGTGAGGGGTGTGGTATAAAGCAGAGTGTTACAGTGAGGGTTGTGGGATATATTAGAGTGTTACAGTGAGAGGTGTGGGATATATCAGTGTTAAAGTGAGGGGTGTGGGATATATCACTGTGATACAGAGAGGGGTGTGGGTTATTTCAGAGTGTTACAGTGAGGGGCGTGGAGTATATCAGTGTGTTACTGTGAGAGGTGTGGGATATATCAGATTGTTACAGTGAGGGGAATGGGGTATATCAGAGTGTTACAGTGAGGGGTGTGGGGTATATCAGAGTGTTACAGTGAGGGGTGTGGGGTATATCAGAGTGTTACAGTGAGGGGTGTGGGGTATATCAGAGTGTTACAGTGAGGGGTGTGGGATATATCAGAGTGTTACAGTGAGGGGTGTATGATATATCAGAGCGTTACAGTGAGGGGTGTGGGATATATCAGAGCGTTACAGTGAGGGGTGTGGGATATATCAGAGTGTTACAGTGAAGGGTGTGGGATATATCAGAGTGTTACAGTGAGGGGTGTGGGGTATATCAGAGTGTAACAGTGCGGGGTGTGGGATATATCAGAGTGTTACAGTGAGGGGTGTGGGGTATATCAGAGTGTTACAGTGAGGGTTGTGGCATATATCAGAGTGTTGCAGTGAGAGGTGTGGGATAGATCAGAGTGTTACAGTGAGGGGTGTGGGGTATATCAGTCTTACACTGAGGGGTGTGGGGTATATCAGTGTTACAGTGTGGGATATATCAGAGTTTTACAGAGAGGGGTGTATCAGAGTGTTACAGTGAGGGGGTGTGGGGTATATCAGAGTGTTGCAGTGAGCGGTGAGGGGTATTCCTGTGTGTTACAGTGAGGGGTGTGGGATATATCAGAGTGTTACAGTGTGGGGTGTGGGGTATATCAGAGTGTAATAGTGAGGTGTGTGGGATATATCAGAGTGTTACAGTGAGGGGTGTGGGGTATATCTGAGTGTTACAGTAAGGGATGTGGGGTATATCAGAGTGTTACAGTGAGGGGTGTGGGATATATCAGAGTGTTGCAGCGAGAGGTGTGGGATATATCAGTGTTACAGTGAGGGGTGTGGGGTTTATCAGTGTTACAGTGTGGGGTGTGGGATATATCAGTGTTACAGTGAGGGGTATATCAGAGTGTTACAGTGAGGGGGTGTGGGGTATATCAGAGTGTTGCAGTGAGCGGTGAGGGGTATTCCAGTGTGTTACAGTGAGGGGTGTGGGATATATCAGAGTGTTACAGTGAGGGGTGTGGGGAATATCAGTGTGATACAGAGAGGGGTGTGGGGTATATCAGTGAGTTACAGTGAGGGTTGCGTGATATATCAGAGTGTTATAGTGATGGGTGTGGGGTATATCATAGTGTTAGAGTGAGGGGTGTGGGGTATATCAGAGTGTTACAGTGAGGGGTGTGGGGTATATCATAGTGTTAGAGTGAGGGGTGTGGGGTATATCAGAGTGTTACAGTGAGGGGTGTGGGGTATATCAGAGTGTTACAGTGAGGGGTGTGGGGTTTTTCAGAGTGTTACAGTGAGGGGTGTGAGGTATATCAGAGTGTTACAGTGAGGGGTGTGGAGTGTATCAGAGTATTACAGTGAGGGGTGCGGTGTATATCAGAGTGTGACAGTGAGAGGTGCGGTGTATATCAGAGTGTTACAGTGAGGGGTGTGGGATATATCAGAGAGTTACAGTGAGGGGTGCGGTGTATATCAGAGTGTGACAGTGAGAGGTGCGGTGTATATCAGAGTGTTACAGTGAGGGGTGCGGTGTATATCAGAGTGTTACAGTGAGGGGTGCGGTGTATATCAGAGTGTTACAGTGAGGGGTGTGGGGTATATCAGAGTGTTACAGTGAGGGGTGTGGGGTATATCAGAGTGTTACAGTGAGGGGTGTGGGGTATATCAGAGTGTTACAGTGAGGGGTGTGGGGTATATCAGAGTGTTACAGTGAGGGGTGTGGGGTATATCAGAGTGTTACAGTGAGGGGTGTGTGGGGTATATCAGAGTGTTACAGTGAGGGGTGTGGGGTATATCAGAGTGTTACAGTGAGGGGTGTGTGGGGTATATCAGAGTGTTACAGTGAGGGGTGTGGGGTATATCAGAGTGTTACAGTGAGGGGTGCGGTGTATATCAGAGTGTTACAGTGAGGGGTGCGGTGTATATCAGTGTGTTACAGTGAGGGGTGTGGGGTATATCAGAGTGTTACAGTGAGGGGTGTGGGGTATATCAGAGTGTTACAGTGAGGGGTGTGGGGTATATCAGAGTGTTACAGTGAGCGGTGCGGAGTATATCAGTGTGTTACAGTGAGGGGTGCGGTGTATATCAGAGTGTTACAGTGAGGGGTGCGGTGTATATCAGAGTGCTACAGGGAGGGGTGTAGATTATATTTCAGCCTCGAGAACTCAAAGAAAACAGCAGCTCGGACGAAGAAGTTTTCTTAAAATAATTTAATGGGGGGTCTGATGTCACATCCACCTCGGAGCAGGGGCACAGGGGCTGCGCCTGCCCGAGCACCCATCAGGCTGCTTCCCTCCACCCCCCGCCACCCCACCCCGGTCGGTCAGGGGAGGGGGCATCTCGCTGCGGCAGAGTCACATGCAAAATATAACCCGCGCGCTCTCACACACACCCACACACACACCCACACACACACCCACACACAATAAAACCTGCTTCTCACACCTCCTGCGTCGCTTTGAGGCAGAGGCTGAACCCCTCGGCCAACCCAGCTCCCCTGGCCGACCCTGGGTAGGTGGGAGGTACTCAGGCAGTCACCCCCTGTCAGTCACTCGCCCTCCGTTCCCCGCTGTTGGGGGCGGGGGGGGAGGGTGGGGGAGGGTGGGGGAAGGGGCACAGGAAGTGGGTTGACGGTGGATTTAACCCTCGCCCGGCAAGTCCCGCGAAGCAGTCCCGCTCGTGTAAAATGGCTGTAGAAAACGTGTAAAAACAAATCGGAGAGTTTGCTTCACTCCATCACTGTTTCACGACCACCCCCCCACCCCGCCCGACACATTCCCCGAGTGCCTCACGGCCGACGGAGGAGACTCTGTG
This sequence comes from Cetorhinus maximus, assembly GCF_964194155.1. Classification (NCBI taxonomy): domain Eukaryota; kingdom Metazoa; phylum Chordata; class Chondrichthyes; order Lamniformes; family Cetorhinidae; genus Cetorhinus; species Cetorhinus maximus. The sequence goes on from NW_027596696.1 coordinate 165,523, forward strand.
GGCCGTACAGGATGTCAGGGAATTGGGTCGTTACGCGGGAAGATCCCACACGCACGGCCCTACGAGGCTGAACCGGAATCGCCCGTTTTCAGGGATGTGGGCGGAGGGGTAAAATATTGGCCCCAGGACACCGGGGGGGATCTCTCCCTCAGCACTGACCCTCCGACAGTGCGGCGCTCCCTCAGCGCTGACCCTCCGACAGTGCGGCGCTCCCTCAGCGCTGACCCTCCGACAGCGCGGCGCTCCCTCAGCGCTGACCCTCCGACAGTGCGGCGCTCCCTCGGTGCTGACCCTCCGACAGTGTGGCACTCCCTCAGCGCTGACCCTCCGACAGTGCGGCGCTCCCTCAGCGCTGACCCTCCGACAGTGCGGCGCTCCCTCGGCACTGACCCTCCGACAGCGCAGCGCTCCCTCAGCACTGACCCTCCGAGAGTGCGGCGCTCCCTCGGCACTGACCCTCCGACAGTGCGGCGCTCCCTCAGCACTGACCCTCCGACAGTGCGGCTCTCCCTCAGCACTGACCCTCTCCGACAGTGCGGCGCTCCCTCAGCACTGACCCTCCGACAGCGCGGCGCTCCCTCAGCACTGACCCTCCGACAGTGCGGCGCTCCCTCAGCACTGACCCTCCGACAGTGCGGCGCTCCCTCAATACTGACCCTCCGACAGTGCGGCACTCCCTCAGCACTGATCCTCCGACAGTGCGGCGCTCCCTCAGCACTGGGATTGTCCATGTGGATTATGGGCTGGTGACCTGATATGTGGATTTCGCCACAATCTTCTGACATTGCTGCCATTTGATACTCCGCCCTCAGTGTGTGTACCATCCACAAGATGCACTGCAGCAACTCGCCAAGGCTCCTTCGACAGCGCCGCCCAAACCCACGACCTCTACCACCTAGAAGGACAAGGGCAGCAGACACATGGGGAACACCACCACCTGCAAGTTCCCCTCCGAGCCCCACACACACCATCCCGACTTGGAAATATATCGGCCGTTCCTTCACTGTCGCTGGGTCAAAATCCTGGAACTCCCTCCCTAACAGCGCGGTGGGTGTACCTACACCACACGGGGACTGCAGCGGCTCAAGAAGGCGGCTCACCCACCACCTTCTCAAGGGGGCAATTAGGGATGGGCAATAAACGCTGGGCCCAGCCAGAGACACCCACATCCCACGAAATAATACAGAAGAGTTGACATTTCTTTTAACATCATAAATGACCCAAAGGTGATTCACAAGAGCGATTCTCAAACCAGCTCAGACCCCGAGCCACCTGAGGAGATCTCAGGGACTGGTGACCGAGTGCACAGACAAAGAGGTCGGTTTTAAAGAGCATCTTAAAGTAGGAGACAGAGAGAGAGAGACAGAGAGAGGGAGGTGGGGAGGTTTAGGGAGGGAATTCCACAGCTCAGGGCCCCCCAGGCAGCTGAAGGCCCGGCCGCCAATGGCGGAGCGATGGGAATCGGGGGATGGTCAAGAGGCCGGAATTGAGGGAGCGCAGAGATCTCGGAGGGTTGTAGGGGCTGGAGGAGGTTACAGAGATAGGGAGGGGTGTAGGGGCTGGAGGAGGTTACAGAGATAGGGAGGGGTGTAGGGGCTGGTGGAGGTTACAGAGATAGGGAGGGGTGTAGGGGCTGGAGGTGGTTTCAGAGATAGGGAGGGGTGTAGGGGCTGGAGGAGGTTACAGAGATAGGGAGGGGTTGTAGGGGGCTGGAGGAGGTTACAGAGATAGGGAGGGGTGTAGGGGCTGGAGGAGGTGACAGAGATAGGGAGGGTTGTAGGGGCTGGAGGAGGTTACAGAGATAGGGAGGGGTGTAGGGGCTGGAGGTGGTTACAGAGATAGGGAGGGGTGTAGGGGCTGGTGGAGGTTACAGAGATAGGGAGGGGTGTAGGGGCTGGAGGTGGTTTCAGAGATAGGGAGGGGTGTAGGGGCTGGAGGAGGTTACAGAGATAGGGAGGGGTTGTAGGGGGCTGGAGGAGGTTACAGAGATAGGGAGGGGTGTAGGGGCTGGAGGAGGTGACAGAGATAGGGAGGGTTGTAGGGGCTGGAGGAGGTTACAGAGATAGGGAGGGTTGTAGAGGTTGGAGGAGGTTACAGAGATAGGGAGGGGTGTAGGGGCTGGAGGAGGTTACAGAGTTAGGGAGGGGTGTAGGGGGCTGGAGGAGGTTACAGAGATAGGGAGGGGTGTAGGGGCTGGAGGAGGTTACAGAGTTAGGGAGGGTTGTAGGGGCTGGAGGAGGTTACAGAGATAGGGAGGGGTGTAGGGGCTGGAGGAGGTTACAGAGATAGGGAGGGTTGTAGGGGTTGGGGAGGTTACAGAGATAGGGAGGGGTGTAGGGGCTGGAGGAGGTTACAGAGATAGGGAGGGTTGTAGGGGCTGGAGGAGGTTACAGAGATAGGGAGGGTTGTAGGGGCTGGAGGAGGTTACAGAGATAGGGAGGGTTGTAGGGGCTGGAGGAGGTTACAGAGATAGGGAGGGTTGTAGGGGCTGGAGGAGGTTACAGAGATAGGGAGGGGTGTAGGGGGTGGAGGAGGTTACAGAGATAGGGAGGGTTGTAGGGGCTGGAGGAGGTTACAGAGATAGGGAGGGTTGTAGGGGTTGGGGAGGTTACAGAGATAGGGAGGGGTGTAGGGGCTGGAGGAGGTTACAGAGATAGGGAGGGTTGTAGGGGCTGGAGCAGGTTACAGAGATAGGGAGGGTTGTAGGGGCTGGAGGAGGTTACAGAGATAGGGAGGAGTGGCGATGGGGGTGGGGGATTTGAAATGGAAAGTGAGAGTTTGTACAATTTATGTTGTACATTCAGTGATCGGAGGGGTCCTGGTGTAAGGAGAGGATTGTATTGAGGCAGGCGGGAGTAATATTGCTGCAGTCGCTGGTCCCTCTCCAGTCTGAGTGACACAGGAGCTGTCGATGGGGATACCAGCGCAGGCACCATCACCCCCACTCCACATTTACAGCGAGCTCTCAGTGCGCAGCACCTCCCCCCTCAACCGGGTCCGAGTGACACAGCACAGAGCTGCCTCGCCTATTCGACTGGGTGGGGCATCGCACACGCACCAGCCCAACAGGTCTCCCCACACACCTCCCACCCCCACCCCACCTTCCGGCAGAGCGCCCCCCTTGCTCTGGCCGGGTCGCTGAGAACCCACACCCGACCTCGAGGTATTGAGGCCAAACACTGACACCATCTCCCACGCAGTGTGTTTGCTCTCTCTCCCTCTCTCTCTCTCCCCCTCTCTCTCTCTCTCACACGCTCGCGGTGGGGGTTACGAGGAGAGCCAGGAGTGTTTCAGACAATCCAATGCAGTGGCACGTCGCTCCGGGACAAACTCCAGCATCGGGAGCAGGAACTGAGTGAACTGAGCAGCAAGTTCCAAAGACCAGTCGTATTTCTCGACCAGCACCTCGTACAGTGTCCACGGCTTCAGCTTCTTGATGTGCCTCAGGTCCCCTTTCGAACAGAGAAGGTCGGGGGGGGAAAGAGAGAAGGAGAGGGAGAGACACAAGGAACAACGTTAATTGTATGTATTTAATACATTCAGTGCACATCAGGGAGACTGAGCTGAAAACATGGGGTTAGATACAGAGTAAAGCTCCCTCTACACTGTCCCCATCAAACACTCCCAGGACAGGTACAACATGGGGTTAGATACAGAGTAAAGCTCCCTCTGCACTGTCCCCATCCAACACTCCCAGGACAGTTACAGCACGGGGTTAGATACAGAGTAAAGCTCCCTCTACACTGTCCCCATCAAACACTCCCAGGACAGGTACAGCACGGGGTTAGATACAGAGTAAAGCTCCCTCTACACTGTCCCCATCAAACACTCCCAGGACAGGTACAGCACGGGGTTAGATACAGAGTAAAGCTCCCTCTACACTGTCCCCATCAAACACTCCCAGGACAGGTACAGCACGGGGTTAGATACAGAGTAAAGCTCCCTCTACACTGTCCCCATCAAACACTCCCAGGACAGGTACAGCACGGGGTTAGATACAGAGTAAAGCTCCCTCTACACCGTCCCCATCAAACACTCCCAGGACAGGTACAGCACGGGGTTAGATACAGAGTAAAGCTCCCTCTACACCGTCCCCATCAAACACTCCCAGGACAGGTACAGCACGGGGTTAGATACAGAGTAAAGCTCCCTCTACACCGTCCCCATCAAACACTCCCAGGGACAGGTACAGCACGGGGTTAGATACAGAGTAAAGCTCCCTCTACACCGTCCCCATCAAACACTCCCAGGGACAGGTACAGCACGGGGTTAGATACAGAGTAAAGCTCCCTCTACACCGTCCCCATCAAACACTCCCAGGACAGGTACAGCACGGGGTTAGATACAGAGTAAATCTCCCTCTACACTGTCCCCATCAAACACTCCCAGGACAGGTACAGCACGGGGATAGAAACAGAGTAAAGCTCCCTCTACACTGTCCCCATCAAACACTCCCAGGACAGGTACAGCACGGGGTTAGATACAGAGTAAAGCTCCCTCTACACCGTCCCCATCAAACACTCCCAGGACAGGTACAGCACGGGGTTAGATACAGAGTAAAGCTCCCTCTACACCGTCCCCATCAAACACTCCCAGGGACAGGTACAGCACGGGGTTAGATACAGAGTAAAGCTCCCTCTACACCGTCCCCATCAAACACTCCCAGGGACAGGTACAGCACGGGGTTAGATACAGAGTAAAGCTCCCTCTACACCGTCCCCATCAAACACTCCCAGGACAGGTACAGCACGGGGTTAGATACAGAGTAAATCTCCCTCTACACTGTCCCCATCAAACACTCCCAGGACAGGTACAGCACGGGGTTAGATACAGAGTAAAGCTCCCTCTACACTGTCCCCATCAAACACTCCCAGGACAGGTACAGCACGGGGTTAGATACAGAGTAAAGCCCCTTCTACACTGTCCCCATCAAACACTCCCAGGACAGGTACAGCACGGGGTTAGATACAGAGTAAATCTCCCTCTACACCGTCCCCATCAAACTCTCCCAGGGCAGGTACAGCACGGGGTTAGATACAGAGTAAAGCTCCCTCTATACCGTCACCATCAAACACTCCCAGGACAGGTACAGCACGGGGTTAGATACAGAGTAAAGCCCCTTCTACACTGTCCTCATCAAACACTCCCAGGACAGGTACAGCATGGGGTTAGATACAGAGTAAAGCCCCCTCTACACTGTCCCCATCAAACACTCCCAGGACAGGTACAGCACGGGGTTAGATACAGAGTAAAGCTCCCTCTACACCGTCCCCATCAAACACTCCCAGGACAGGTACAGCACAGGGTTAGATACAGAGTAAAGCTCCCTCTACACTGTCCCCATCAAACACTCCCAGGACAGGTACAGCACGGGGTTAGATACAGAGTAAAGCTCCCTCTACACCGTCCCCATCAAACACTCCCAGGACAGGTACAGCACGGGGTTAGATACAGAGTAAAGCTTCCTCTACACCGTCCCCATTAAACACTCCCAGGGCAGGTACAGCACGGGGTTAGATACAGAGTAAAGCTCCCTCTACACCGTCCCCATCAAACACTCCCAGGACAGGTACAGCACGGGGTTAGATACAGAGTAAATCTCCCTCTACACCGTCCCCATCAAACTCTCCCAGGGCAGGTACAGCACGGGGTTAGATACAGAGTAAAGCTCCCTCTACACTGTCCCCATCAAACACTCCCAGGACAGGTACAGCACGGGTTAGATACAGAGTAAAGCTCCCTCTACACCGTCCCCATCAAACACTCCCAGGACAGGTACAGCACGGGGTTAGATACAGAGTAAAGCTCCCTCTACACTGTCCCCGTCAAACACTCCCAGGACAGGTACAGCACGGGGTTAGATACAGAGTAAAGCTCCCTCTATACCGTCCCCATCAAACACTCCCAGGACAGGTACAGCACGGGGTTAGATACAGAGTAAAGCTCCCTCTATACCGTCCCCATCAAACACTCCCAGGACAGGTACAGCACGGGGTTAGATACAGAGTAAAGCTCCCTCTACACCGTCCCATCAAACACTCCCAGGACAGGTGCAGCACGGGGTTAGATACAGAGTAAAGCTCCCTCGACACCGTCCCCATCAAACACTCCCAGGCTGTGGGGTCTGGAGTCACGTATTGGCAGATTTCCCTCCCTGAAGGTACATTACAGAACTAGGTGGGGTTTGAATCATTGTTTGACAGATTCCCCGTCACTGGGACTGGCTTTTACTGCCTGGATTATTTAAATACTTCAATTTACACTCCACCCGCTGCTGGGACCTGTTCAGACATCTGGGGAGTAAACTTCAGCATTACCAGTCCGGGGTGGAGTTCCCCCATCAGCCTTACCTCTGCGATTGAAGAACTCCCGGGAATATCGCCCGGATAAGGCAAAGTGGGCTGGGATGTTGCCTAGCAACTCAATCATGTGCGCTATGTGATCTGTAAAAGAGAAATGTAGTGTTGAGGCAGAGAGAGGGAGAGAGGAGAGAGAGAGAGAGAGGCAGAGAGAGAGAGACAGACAGACTGACAGAGAGAGATTGAGGTCTGCTCCCTGTTGTAATGAAGGAAGTGCAGCAGCCAATTTATGCACAGCACAGCGCTCCCTCAGCACTGACCCTCCGACAGTGCGGCGCTCCCTCAGCACTGACCCTCTGACAGTGCGGCGCTCCCTCAGCACTGACCCTCCTACAGTGCGGCGCTCCCTCAGCACTGACCCTCCCACAGTGCGGCACTCCCTCAGCACTGACCCTCCGACAGTGCGGCACTCCCTCAGCACTGACCCTCCTGACAGTGCGGCGCTCCCTCAGCACTGACCCTCCGACAGTGCGGCGCTCCCTCAGCACTGACCCTCCGACATTGCGGCGCTCCCTCAGCGCTGACCCTCCGACAGTGCAGCGCTCCCTCAGCGCTGACCCTCCGACAGTGCGGCGCTCCCTCAGCACTGACCCTCCCACAGTGCGGCGCTCCCTCAGCGCTGACCCTCCGACAGTCCGGCGCTCCCTCAGCACTGACCCTCCGACAGCGCGGCACTCCCTCAGTACTGACCCTCCGACAGCGCGGCGCTCCCTCAGTACTGACCCTCCGACAGTGCGGCGCTCCCTGAGCACTGACCCTCCGACAGTGCGGCGCTCCCTCAGCACTGACCCTCCGACAGCACGGAGCTCCCTCAGCGCTGACCCTCCGACAGTGCGGCGCTCCCTCAGCACTGACCCTCCGACAGTGCGGCGCTCCCTCAGCACTGACCCTCCCACAGTGCGGCGCTCCCTCAGCGCTGACCCTCCGACAGCACGGAGCTCCCTCAGCGCTGACCCTCCGACAGTGCGGCGCTCCCTCAGCACTGACCCTCCCACAGTGCGGCGCTCCCTCAGCACTGACCCTCCCACAGTGCGGCGCTCCCTCAGCGCTGACCCTCTGACAGTGCTGCGCTCCCTCAGCACTGACCCTCCCACAGTGTGGCGCTCCCTCAGCGCTGACCCTCTGACAGTGCGGCGCTCCCTCAGCACTGACTCTCCGACAGTGCGGCGCTCCCTCAGCACTGACCCTCCCACAGTGCGGCGCTCCCTCAGCGCTGACCCTCTGACAGTGCGGCGCTCCCTCAGCACTGACCCTCCGACAGTGCGGCGCTCCCTCAGCGCTGACCCTCTGAGCTGACCCTCTGACAGTGCGGCGCTCCCTCAGCACTGACCCTCCCACAGTGCGGCGCTCCCTCGGCGCTGACCCTTTGACAGGAGGGGGAGAACTGGGCAGAGTGAGGACAGAGAGACAGACAGATATGGAATCCTACCCTCATCTCGAGTGTAATCTTCCCCCGAGTGCGGTTCAAATAGGTAATCACCAGTCGCCAGTTCAAAGGCCTAAAGGAGAGACAGGGACAGTCAGAGCCAAGACACCAGGACAGCAGTGACCACCAGCCACTATCCCACTGCCTTCACCCCACACCCACACACAGCCCCTCAATGAGAGCGAGTGGCTGAGACGGAGGGAGAGGGACGGAGGCAGACACACACACACACAGAGAGAGAGAGAGAGAGAGAGAGGGTGGAGGGAGTCTGTCAATCCTTGGGTGGAGTGTTTGATGGCCCGTGTGTCAGTCTCACTGAGGGACAGGGCGTCTGACGGCGCAGGTTCCCCGGAATGGCCAGACGCGGGGGCCCTGTCATCGAGCTGGACGCTTACCATACAGGCGGTGCTCCAGATATCAGCGGGAGGGCCATATCCAGCCCCCAGCAAAACCTCCAGAGAACGGTATTGACGTGTCTGAATATCCTCAGTGAAGTGTTTGTACTGAGAACAGAGAGAGAGAGAGAGAGAGGGAGAGTCAATCAGGCTGGTCACTGTCGTTCACCACCCCCACCCCAGTGCCCAAGAGAGCAGCGGAGCGAGGACAGTCAGACAGGCAGGGAGGCAGACGGACAGGCAGGGAGGCAGACGGACAGGCAGGGAGGCAGACGGAGAGGCAGGGGGGCAGACGGACAGGCAGGGGGGCAGACGGACAGGCAGGGGGGCAGACGGACAGGCAGGGGGGCAGACGGACAGGCAGGGGGGCAGACGGACAGGCAGGGAGGCAGACGGACAGACAGGCAGGGAGACGGACAGACAGGCAGGGAGACGGACAGACAGGCAGGGAGACGGACAGACAGACAGGGAGGCAGACAGACAGGGAGACAGACAGACAGACAGGGAGACAGACAGACAGGCAGGGAGGCAGACAGACAGACAGGGAGGCAGACAGACAGACAGGTAGGCAGACAGACAGACAGGGAGGCAGACAGACAGGGAGACAGACAGACAGACAGGGAGACAGACAGACAGGCAGGGAGACAGACAGACAGACAGGGAGGCAGACAGACAGGGAGGCAGACAGACAGACAGGCAGGGAGGCAGACAGACAGACAGGGAGGCAGACAGACAGACAGGGAGGCAGACAGACAGACAGACGGGTCACTGTCTGACACACAGGAGCAGAGAGGTTTCATTCCCATCCGGCCCGGACACCACTTACCACCCAACAGGCATTCCCGAGGTCAGCGATCTTCACCCGGATTTTGTCTGCGTTCTGAGGTTCCAGGGGGCTCATGACGAAATCGGAAGCACAGATTGTCTCTGGGATCAGACGGGGAGATTGTCAAATCCTCGGGGAATTCCCAAAATATCCCAATTCCTCCCAGAGAAACTCCGCTTTCACTCCCCTCACTAACCCAACCCTCGACCCTCCGAGGAGGCACTCGATCCCCTGACAACAGACCCCCCACCCAGAGACCCCCCCCACCCAGAGACCCCCCCACCCAGAGACCCCCCCCACCCAGAGACCCCCCCACCCAGAGACCCCCCCCACCCAGAGACCCCCCCCACCCAGAGACCCCCCCCACCCAGAGACCCCCCCACCCAGAGACCCCCCCCACCCAGAGACCCCCCCACCCAGAGACCCCCCCCACCCAGAGACCCCCCCACCCAGAGACCCCCCCCACCCAGAGACCCCCCCACCCAGAGACCCCCCCCACCCAGAGACCCCCCCACCCAGAGACCCCCCCCCACCCAGAGACCCCCCACCCAGAGACCCCCCCACCCAGAGACCCCCCCCACCCAGAGACCCCCCACCCAGAGACCCCCCACCCAGAGACCCCCCCACCCAGAGACCCCCCACCCAGAGACCCCCCCACCCAGAGACCCCCCCCACCCAGAGACCCCCCCCCACCCAGAGACCCCCCCACCCAGAGACCCCCCACCCAGAGAACCCCCCCACCCAGAGACCCCCCCACCCAGAGATCCCCCCCACCCAGAGACCCCCCCACCCAGCCCATCGCTGCTCTGAGACCCCCCACCCAGCCCATCGCTGCTCCGAAACCCCCCATCCAGAGACCCCCCACCCAGAGACCCCCCCACCCAGAGACCCCCCACCCAGAGACCCCCCCACCCAGAGACCCCCCACCCAGAGACCCCCCCACCCAGAGACCCCCTACCCAGAGACCACACACCCAGCCCATTGCTGCTCCGAGACCCCCCACCCAGAGACGCCCCCACCCAGCCCATCGCTGCTCTGAGACCCCCCACCCAGAGACCCCCCACCCAGCCCATCGCTGCTCCGAAACCCCCCATCCAGAGACCCCCCACCCAGAAGACCCCCCCACCCAGGGTCCCCCACCCCAGAGACCCCCCACCCTAGTCCCCCACCCCAGAGACCCCCCACCCAGAGTCCCCCACCCCAGAGACACCCCACCCAGAGTCCCCCACCCCAGAGACACCCCACCCAGAGTCCCCCACCCCAGAGACCCCCCACCCAGAGACCCCCCACCCAGGAGGGGGTGACCGGCCTCACCGTGCGTGCGATCGTCCAGCGGCGACGTGACTGCCCCTCGCTCCCGGCCGCTGGAGGATTCCGACTGGGTGGATCCCGATTTGGTGGAGAGCAGGGATCCCGAGAGGCCGGAGATCTGGGAGTCGGGGCTGAGGAACCTGCCGTAGGAGGAGTAACCGTTGCAGGCTTCGTGCGGGGCGTAGGCCTCGATGCCGGGCGGGGAGGAGGGGCCGAGCGGGGAACATCCATTGGGGTTGGTCCCCGTCCCGTCCATCTTCCCTCTCAGCGAGCCGCCATGTTGGATCCCGTTGGTGCCTGAGGATGGGGGAAGAGGGGGAAGGGGGGGGAAGAAGGGAAGATATTATAGAGAGAGGTGGGTAGGGGGTGGGTGGAGGCTGGAAACACCAGCATGGAGCAGAGGGGCCGAATGGCCAGAGTCCATGTTGCCTGGAACGAGGGGGAAGCCTCACCGCAACGTACCATACTCAAGGGGGGGTCGAGGCTGTCCCCAGCCCCAACCCTACCCAACCCCACCCCCCACCCCCCCCACCCCCCACCCCCAACCCCCACCCCACCCCACCCCACCCCCACCCCCACCCCCACCCATCCCCAACCCCCCCCCACCCCCACCCATCCCCAACCCCACCCCAAACCCCCCACCCACCCCACTCCCACCCCAACCTACCCCCCCACCCCCAAACCCCCACCCCCAAACCCCCACCCCCACCCCCACCCAACACCCCCACCCCACCCCACCCCCCCACCCCAAACCCCGCACCCCCAAACCCACCCCCACCCACCCCACCCCCAAACCCACCCCACCCCCAACACCCCCACCCCCAAACCCCACACCCCCAACCCCAAACCCACCCCCACCCACCCCACCCCCAAACCCCACCCCCAAACCCACCCCACCACCCCACTCCCAAACCCACCCCACCCCCAAACCCCACCCCACCCCCAAACCCACCCCACCACCAAACCCCCCACCCACCCCACCCCCAAACCCACCCCACCCCCAAACCCCCCACCCACCCCACTCCCAACCCCAAACCCACCCCACCCCCAACCCCCCCACCCCCAAACCCCACACCCCCACCCCCAACCCCAAACCCACCCCCAAACCCCACCCCACACCCAAACCCACCCCACCCCCAAACCCCCCACCCACCCCACCCCCAAACCCACCGCACCCCAAAACCCCCCACCCACCCCACTCCCAACCCACCCCACCCCCAACCCCAAACCCACCCCACACCCAACCCCCCACCCACCCCAACCCCCAACCCTACCCCCACCCCCACCCATCCCCACCCCAAACCCCCCACCCACCCCACTCCAAACCCCAAACCCACCCCACCCCCAACCCCACCCCACACCCAACCCCCACCCCCCCTCCCAACCCCCAACCCCACCCACCCCCATCTCCAACCCCAACCCCACCCCACCCCCATCCAACCCCATCCCCAACCCCCACCCCCAAACCCCCACCCACCCCATCCCCAACCCCCAGCCCCCACCCAACACCCAGCCCCCAACCCCCAACCACCCACCCCAGCCCCCATCCACTCACCCCAGCCCCCAACCCCCACCCACCCAACCCCCACCCAACCCCCATCCCTCCCAACTACCCTGCCCCCAACCCCCATCCCTCCCACCCCAGCCCCCACCCAACCCACCCCCAACCACCATCCTTCCCACCCCCCAACCCCCACCCACCCCGACACCCCCCCTCCCCATCCACACTGGAGAGTCCAGCACGTGGGGACGGGGAGGGGGGTCCCAGTCCCAGGCCGAGGGGGCGGCCATGTTGGCCCGAGGCCAGGAGGAATTTCTCCACTCGGAGGGTCGCGAATGGTCGGGACTCCCACCCCCACCCTCGGGGCGGGACACGGACGGTGGGGGGGGGGGGGGTGGTCAGAGGGTGGGTTCGGGACTTACACTGCGCTGCTCTCCCCGGAGCTGAGACCCCGTCGGCCCTCGCCGAGTCCCGGGGCCCCTGCAGCCTGGAGTTGGGCAGCCCCGGGAAGAGGCCATGCAGGCGGAGGTCGGTCAGGCCCAGGGACGCAGCCTCCTGCAGTCGATGTTCCTCCAGGTCCTCCATGCGCTGCAGGTCCAGCAGCCTCTCCTCCAGCAGCTTCACCTGCCTCTTCTGCTTCTTCCTCAGCTTCTTCTTCCGGTTCTTGGACACTTTACCCCCCTGGGAAAAGACACAGAGGCCATTCAGTCCATCCTGCCTGTGCTGGCCCTTGGAAAGATCTATCCCATTAATCCCGCTCCTCCTCCTCCTCCCCACACACCCTGTGGATTTTTCCCCTTCGAGTATTTCTCCGAGTCCCCCCCTTTTGAACGTTCCTATTGAATCTGCTTCCGCCGCCCTTTCAGGCAGCGCCTTCCAGATCACAACAACTCGCTGGGTCAAAAACATTCTCCTCATCTCCCCCCCACACCCCTCTGGATCTTTTACCCATTCTCTTCAATCTGTGTCTCTGGTTACCGACCCTCCCGCCACTGGAAACAGTTTCTCCTTATTCACTCGATCCAAATCCCCCCCCTCGTGATTCTGAACGCCTCGATTCAATCTCCCCCTTAACCTTCTCCGCTCTAAAGGAGAACAATCCCGGCTCCTCCACATGAACTGAAGTCCCCTCATCCCTGGGAACCGTCCTGGTAAACCTCCCTCCCTCCGCACCCTCTCCCAGTCCCTCCACATCCTTCCTAAAGTTCAGAGGGAGCTTTACTCTGTATCTAACCCCGTGCTGTACCTGTCCTGGGAGTGTTTGATGGGGACGGTGTAGAGGGAGCTTTACTCTGTATCTAACCCCGTGCTGTACCTGTCCTGGGAGTGTTTGATGGGGACGGTGTAGAGGGAGCTTTACTCTGTATCTAACCCCGTGCTGTACCTGTCCTGGGAGTGTTTGATGGGGACGGTGTAGAGGGAGCTTTACTCTGTATCTAACCCCGTGCTGTACCTGTCCTGGGAGTGTTTGATGGGGACGGTGTAGAGGGAGCTTTACTCTGTATCTAACCCCGTGCTGTACCTGTCCTGGGAGTGTTTGATGGGGACGGTGTAGAGGGAGCTTTACTCTGTATCTAACTCCGTGCTGCACCTGTCCTGGGAGTGTTTGATGGGGACGGTGTAGAGGGAGCTTTACTCTGTATCTAACTCCGTGCTGCACCTGTCCTGGGAGTGTTTGATGGGGACGGTGTAGAGGGAGCTTTACTCTGTATCTAACCCCGTGCTGTACCTGTCCTGGGAGTGTTTGATGGGGACGGTGTAGAGGGAGCTTTACTCTGTATCTAACCCCGTGCTGTACCTGTCCTGGGAGTGTTTGATGGGGACAGTGTAGAGGGAGCTTTACTCTGTATCTAACCCCGTGCTGTACCTGTCCTGGGAGTGTTTGATGGGGACGGTGTAGAGGGAGCTTTACTCTGTATCTAACCCCGTGCTGTACCTGTCCTGGGAGTGTTTGATGGGGACAGTGTAGAGGGAGCTTTACTCTGTATCTAACTCCGTGCTGTACCTGTCCTGGGAGTGTTTGATGGGGACAGTGTAGAGGGAGCTTTACTCTGTATCTAACCCCGTGCTGTACCTGTCCTGGGAGTGTTTGATGGGGACGGTGTAGAGGGAGCTTTACTCTGTATCTAACTCCGTGCTGTACCTGTCCTGGGAGTGTTTGATGGGGACGGTGTAGAGGGAGCTTTACTCTGTATCTAACCCCGTGCTGTACCTGCCCTGGGAGTGTTTGATGGGGACAGTGTAGAGGGAGTTTTACTCTGTATCTAACCCCGTGCTGTACCTGCCCTGGGAGTGTTTGATGGGGACGGTGTAGAGGGAGCTTTACTCTGTATCTAACCCCGTGCTGTACCTGTCCTGGGAGTGTTTGATGGGGACGGTGTAGAGGGAGCTTTACTCTGTATTTAACCCCGCGCTGTACCTGTCCTGGGAGTGTTTGATGGGGCTAATTTCACCCTAGCCCCCTCTCCCCTCTCCCCCCGGCCGTTTACCTGTGTGTCCTGTGGGGCTGTGCTGACTGTGAGGAAAGAGCAGAAACAAAGATATGATCAGTAGGTGAAAATTATATTCGGAAAGACATCAACAAGACAGCGCGTTGAGCAGGAGCGATGTCAACATTCCCCCCGACCACACGGTACAATCGGAGAGAGAGTTATGGTGTTGTTAAACTGGGAGAGAATTCGGACCACAGGGTGGGTGCAGGGGAGAATCAGTGAAAAGGTCCCAATCGCAAATCAGTCACAACTCCACCCACACCCCACACTTCACCTAATAGCGGCCCTGGGATCTTTTACACCCACCCAAGAGGGCAGGCGTGGGCCTTGATTTAATGTCCCATCCTGAGAGACTGACCCTCTGACAGTGCGGCGCTCCCTCAGCGCTGACCCTCCGACAGTGCGGCGCTCCCTCAGCGCTGACCCTCCGACAGTGCGGCGCTCCCTCAGCGCTGACCCTCCGACAGTGCGGCGCTCCCTCAGCGCTGACCCTCCGACAGTGCGGCGCTCCCTCAGCGCTGACCCTCCGACAGTGCGGCGCTCCCTCAGCGCTGACCCTCTGACAGTGCGGCGCTCCCTCAGCACTGACCCTCCGACAGTGCGGCACTCCCTCAGCACTGACCCTGGTGCAACATTAACTGATCTAATGAGGAGAATGTTTTAGACCCAGCGAGTTGTTGGGATCTGGAAGGCGCTGCCTGAAAGGGCGGTGGAAGCAGATTCAATAGGAACGTTCAAAATGGGGAGGAATTGGAGAAATACTCGAAGGGGAAAAATTCACATGGTGTGTTGGGGGGAGAGTGGGATTAATGGGATAGACCTTTCAAAGGGCCGGCACAGACAGGATGGGCTGAATGGCCTCCTCCTGTGATCTGTGTTTATCAATCATGAAGCCCAAATTGTAGGACTGGGCCAAATG